>NW_027542344.1:0-300 GCF_008692635.1 Crocuta crocuta
GGCTCTGAGCTGTCAGCACAGAGCCCGACGTGGGGCTCAAACTTAGGAATGGTGAGATCGTGACCTGAGCTGAAGTCGGACACTCAACCAGCTGAGCCACCCGGGCGCCCCGGTCAGGTGCTGTTCTAAAGTGCATTACAAGTATTTTAATGTTTGTTTATTTTTGAGAAAGAGAGAGAGCACACAAAGCAGGGGAGGGAGACAGAATCTGAAGCAGAGCCCGACATGGGGCTCGAACTCATGAATCGTGAGATAATGACCTGAGCCGAAGTTAGACACTTAACTAACTGAGCCACCCAG
>NW_027542345.1:0-301 GCF_008692635.1 Crocuta crocuta
TGGGCCTTCAGAATTCCAGGTCCCCATGCCTCCTTGATTTCAGACTTTATAAATCTCTGATCCCACTATTTATGTTCTTTCATCCTTACCCTTGACCTTAAACATGATCATTACTGCTTCCATTCCCGGTAATAATAGACTCCTGGGAAGTGGAAAGGCCCTAGAGCTTCCCAGGTGAACTCCAGCCCAACCAGGTGAGCCTGACTCACACCCTGGCTGCCCACTGGGGTCTCCTCTGGGAGTCCTTAGAAATGTAGACGCGGGGCGCCTTGGGTGGCTTAGTCGGTTAAGCGTCCGACTT
>NW_027542346.1:0-303 GCF_008692635.1 Crocuta crocuta
GAGTGTCAGCTCTGAGCAAACATTCTGGAAAGGAGATTGATACTTCATTTAAGATTTCAGCTAGGACATGAGGGGGATTAAAGAAATAGTACTGATTTCATCTTGGTCTAGTGGATATTTCCCCTTTCTTTTCTTTGTTCAGCAATAGTGAAATTCTTCAAATCTTCAACTAAGACAGGTATGTATTCTTTCTCAGGTCAACACAGGAAGGTAATGCTGTAACAAAAACGAAGTTTATATATTAAGATACAAAGATTAGCATTTTTCCTAGAGTTATTCTCATTTTTCCTAGCCCTCTATTAT
>NW_027542347.1:0-303 GCF_008692635.1 Crocuta crocuta
GGAGCCTGTATCGGATTCTCTGTCTCCCTCTCTCTCTGACCGTCCCCTGCTAACGCACTCTCTCTCTCAGAAATAAATAACACATTAAAAAAAAAGATGGAAGAAGCCACATCATGGATGTCTCATCCTGAAGCCACTCCACAAACGCAAGTCCTTCCCCTGATATAACATGGGGAAGTCTTAAATGCTTGTCCAACCAGGCCGGCATCCTCTTACAACACACTGATATCACATACATCCCTAATTCACATCGGATAGCCATGATTTCTGTCATTAACCAAAACTTTGATATGTGTAACCCCG
>NW_027542348.1:0-302 GCF_008692635.1 Crocuta crocuta
TCTCAGCATTCAAGTCTCTCTCATGGTTTGCCTCCCTCCCTCTCCTCAACTACTAAGGCTGCAACTTTATTAATACAAAACATGCCATTTAGCCTTTGGCCCTACATTTTGGTCACTGAACAAATGCAAAAGAGTTTACACTGCCTTTCACTATTATATTGGGGTACTCCTCAATCACATCTCGAGCTTCTAGTATGTACACAGAATGCTATGCTAGATAGAATATGTGAGGGCTACCAAAGAAATCACAGGCATGACCCTTAAAGTCAAGCTGAAGAAAAAAAGATGCAGTTCCAGAAAAA
>NW_027542349.1:0-303 GCF_008692635.1 Crocuta crocuta
GGTCAAAAGAACGGCAGTCAGACACACAGAGGATCTAGCTGGGCCTGCCCCTGCCCCCCAGGCTGCGTGATGGAGCGGGTCTCCAAGCTCCCGGGAGCCCCAGCTTCCTGTCTGCAGAGAGGGACACCCATGCCCAGCCCTGACAGTGGTGTACCGTCTGGGAAAATGTGTGCACAGCGGTCCTGTCCCAACTCAAGTATCACGGAGCCCACGGAAAAATTAGCCAGCGGGCCATCTGTCATTGTCAATAATGACTGCATTTTGCATTTCCTGGGTGGCAGTGAAGAGCAGGGTGTCAGCCTC
>NW_027542350.1:0-303 GCF_008692635.1 Crocuta crocuta
TCTATGTACTATCAATAAACATATAGAAAATAAAATTAGAAAATACCATTTACAATAGAAATAAATTATTAAATAATGATTAATAAAAGATGAGCAAGATTTTTATACTTAATACATTGGTGAAAGACAGTAAAGGGAAATTATATAAATGGAGAGCTCTATCATATTCATGGATTCGGTGAGTTAATATTGTTAAGATTTCAATTCTTCCGAAGTTGTTCCATTAATTCAAAGCAATACCAGTCACATTCACAGTACCAGGAGGTGTTTTGTAGAAATTCTCAAGATGATTCTAACGGAAAG
>NW_027542351.1:0-303 GCF_008692635.1 Crocuta crocuta
GGAAAGTGACTTTCTTCCTTTAAAGAGTAAAATGAACCTGATTCCTCTTTTCTTGTACATATTATTCAAAGGCTTGGGAAACATTTGTGGGCAATATTCCAGAGGTGCAGGCTGGAACAGCAAGGGAATTTGGTTTCGGTGAACCTCACAGGGGTAGCAGGTTTAAAGTTTGGGATCTGACAAAGAAGCTACAGAGGGTCGGTCTATCAGGCCCCTCAGATGCGGGCTCCCTGCAATCCCCTTGTGATAAACAGGGGACAGTCTCTTTTCATTAAAGCCAGGAACAGCAGCCAGAGCGAGTCT
>NW_027542352.1:0-302 GCF_008692635.1 Crocuta crocuta
GTCAGGTGACCCTGGGGTCTGGGTCTGGTGAGCCTGGGGCCTGGTTTGGGTCAGCCGGGGCTGACGTGGGGTGACGCTGGCCCCAGTGCCGGCTTCCCTTCTGGCCCCCTCCCAGCCTGGGCGCCCAGCACAGCCCAGTCCAGGAGCTGGACTTCAGGCTCCTGCACACGCCGGTCTCTGCTGCCCCCTGTGGCCGTCAGCAGCATTGCGTGCACGCTGCCAGCAAGACCCAGGAGCCCGACTTTGGGCTCCTGCACAAGCCAGTGTCTGCTGCCCCCGAATGGCCATCAGCAGTATTGCAT
>NW_027542353.1:0-303 GCF_008692635.1 Crocuta crocuta
AGAGCAAATTCTGGATGAAGGAGATGGCTATGTTATCAGTTTAGTGATCGGCCCATCCATCCATCCATCCACCCATCTGTCCATCCATCCATCGATATTTAACATATATTTGGAACTTAAGTGTAATAGGACAAAAAGGCATGAACAAGTAAAATAACTGATTTTTATAATTAAAATATATACTAAGTACTATAAAGGAAAGACCAGGGGTTTTTAGATGTAATAATGTGAAGCTCTACTTAAATAAGATGGCGAAAGGAGGCTTCTCTGGGGAGGAGGCATTTAAGCTGAGATCTAGAGGAT
>NW_027542354.1:0-303 GCF_008692635.1 Crocuta crocuta
TGGAAAACAGTGTGGAGGCTCCTCAAAAAATTAACAATAGAACTATTCTATGACCCAGCAATTACACTACTAGGTATTTATCCATAGGATACAAAAATGCCAATTCGAAGGAGCACATGCACCCCACTGTTTATGGCAGTGCAATAGCCAAATTATGGAGGGAATCCAAATGTCCATCGACTGATGAATGGATAACGAAGATGTGGTGTGTGTGTGTGTGTGTATAAATATATATAATGGAATATTATTTGTCAATCGAAAAGAATGAAATCTTGCTATTTTCAACAAGGTGGATGGAACTAG
>NW_027542355.1:0-303 GCF_008692635.1 Crocuta crocuta
ATATATATATATGTTACATGTACATATGTAGGAAGGTCCCTACCTTGCACAGATATTTTAAAGATTAAAGAGAATATTTGTAAAGGGATTAGGACTGTGCTCGGTGCATTAGAGATGTTAGATACATGTTAGTTATTGGTGTCATTACTGGCAATTAAAACTTAGTTTCTTCACCTCTGAAATGGATTTACTTATGCACCCCTTAGAGACTTTAAGTAAGACAATGCTTGTAATAGTGAGATGTGAACCTTAATGTTCTCTGAAAAACGAAAGTGGTAATTACTAAAATTATTTTTAAATTTA
>NW_027542356.1:0-303 GCF_008692635.1 Crocuta crocuta
AGGCTGCGGCTGGAGGGGCTGGGGCTGGAAGGGCGGCTGGGCAGGCAGAGGGAGGTTTGTCTGGTGGTGTTGGGTTGGAGTCATGGAGTGTTGGCCAGGAACAGGCATCATTGGTTGCTGGGGGACCACGGGCTGCTGAGCTGGCACCATGGGGATGTGGTGATGAGGTTGTAGGGCGTGATTCGGGGGATTCTGCTGGGACAGCACGGGAATGATTTGGTGGTGCAGCCATCCACCCATGGGTTCGTAACCATAGGAAGGGTACTGGTGAGAAACAGAGAGTCAGGTTTACCATTGGCTCCA
>NW_027542357.1:0-303 GCF_008692635.1 Crocuta crocuta
ACTCATGAACTGCGAGATCATGACCTAAGCCAAAGTCAGACACTTCACCAACTAAGCCACCCAGGTGCCTCTACCCCCAGTTTCTATTGTCCTCGTCATCCCTCTCTCCCCTGTATTATTCCCCTTACAATACAGGCTTCTGTCTGGGGTGATTTCAACAGCTGTTGGCTTCTGTCAGTATATTACAAGCACAACACAATCATGTTTTCAACCCTCTGCAACTCAGTGAAATAAAAAGGAAACAAAACTAGATGAGAAAGCATCATGTATCATAATATAAATATCTAATTATAAACTTTATTT
>NW_027542358.1:0-303 GCF_008692635.1 Crocuta crocuta
ATTCAGAATAGAAGGAGAGATAAAGGTTTTCCTAAACAAACAAAATCTGAAGGAATTCATCTCCACTAAGCCTGCCCTAAAAGATATCCTAAGGGGGACTCTATGAGGGAAATGTTGCAAGGGAAACAAAGTACCAGAGACACCATAAAAGCATGAATGCTACAGAGAACACAATGACTCTAAACCCATGTTTTCAATAATAACACAATAACACTGAATGTAAGTGGACTAAATACTCCAATCAACGACATAGGATTTCAGAATGGATTAAAAAAAAAAAAGACCTATCTATTTGCTGTCTAC
>NW_027542359.1:0-303 GCF_008692635.1 Crocuta crocuta
CTAAGTCCTTAATTTATGAAGGATATTAGAGTTTACATCTACATGTATGGACAGCAAGTTTAATAGAGTGACCTCTGCAGCCCAGGCAGTGGGTGTTGTTGATAAACCAGCATATAAATGTCTTAAGGCTGCCTGGCTGTTGCTAAATGCTCTCAGGCTCCTGTTTCTTTAAATGAGATGACAGAGGTAGTGTATGCCAAGCTGCTGATGGAGTTATGTGCTTCATTGGGTTCTGATTCTCCTTGTTTTATCTTCCAGGGCAACAAACCATGGATTTCTCTTCCCCGTGGAAAGGGCATCCGC
>NW_027542360.1:0-303 GCF_008692635.1 Crocuta crocuta
AAAAAAAAAATGTTGTCAGGGAATCCTGAAGGGGCTTCTCTCCCATGGAGCACTCATGGAAGTTTAGTTTACATAATCTAGCAGGAGGAAGGAAGATTTCTCCTTGCCCAGCAATAATCCAGCCAACGAGAATCACCACAAGTCAGCCAATGAGATTTTAGGAACCCCAACCCTTGTTCTCCTCCAATGGACTTTTGTTTCAAATAGCCCCTTCCAATTTGCCTTCTTTCCTCTCTAAAATAATATTCTTCTCCTTTCTTCCCTCGATTTGCCTATGCTTTGCCATAATTTGCAATTCTGCTA
>NW_027542361.1:0-303 GCF_008692635.1 Crocuta crocuta
TTTTTTTGTTTTCTTATTACCACCACTGGCCCCTCTCCGCTCTACTCCCCACACACAGAAATGAACTGTTCGATGACCAGCAGCCAGCAAGACTATTGTGAGCCCTGCAGACTCTCCATAAACAGTGGGAGACACAGACCCTCTGACAGCTGCCCCTGCCTTAGCTCAGGCGCCTCACACAGGCCGTCCTAAGCATGATTCTTCAAAGAACCTTCCTCCTGTACCGTCAGCCTCGCCTGAATATTTTATTTAGTTTTCTGGTACTTAATGGTTATACAAGAGTGTTGATACTGAGGCAAAAAA
>NW_027542362.1:0-303 GCF_008692635.1 Crocuta crocuta
TCCTCATTCATTGCTGTGTAATTCCTAAGAGTCGGGAGGTAGAAGCAGCCGAATGCCAGAGACAGAGGGGTGAGTGAAGAACAGGGGCTTCTGTGCACAGTGCACGATCGTCCTGTTTTCGAGAAGAAGGTCATTCTGGACTTGCCGCTGACTGATCTGTGCACGTCACGGAAGGAAAAATACCCAAATTCCACTTATGTGAGTAATGCAAACAGGCTGAGTGTGTCAAATCAGAGAGGATTGTGTTTCCAGGCGGGATGGGGAGGAGGGAACACGGAACTGTGGGTGTAGATTTTCAGTCAC
>NW_027542363.1:0-304 GCF_008692635.1 Crocuta crocuta
AAAAATTTTCCTGTTCTAAAAAATCTCTGCTTGAATTAACCATTAGATCCGGATTAACCATTAACTATCTAGTGAATTAACCACTAGATCCGAGGCTACTTAACCACTTCCAATTTCGGAAGCCTGTGGGTGCCTCTTGCTCTCTCTCACAGCACATGGCCCGATGCTGGGGTGACTCTGCCCGGCTCCAACTGTGGAGCATCCCTGCAGGAGCTGGGTGGGCTTGGGGTCAGAAAGGCTTCGATCTACAGTCGAGCACTAGTTTTGCTGGCAGCCAAAACCCACCTGGAGAACAGGATGAAGA
>NW_027542364.1:0-303 GCF_008692635.1 Crocuta crocuta
CACAGGCAGGGGACGCCGCCCTGGGCTGTGGTGTGGGAGTTGTAGTTGGAAGACCTGCCTGTGAGTGGCACCGGGTGCCAGGTCGCCTGGCTGGGAGGTGGCAGGGAGCGTGACTGGCCCTGCTGCACTAGCAACCTCTCCTCACCAGGTTACTTGCTCCTCGGGCTCCTGGCCATGCTGCTGGCTGTGGAGACCTTCTCAGAGTTACCCCAGGTCCGAGCCGTGGTGAAGTTCTTTGGGTCCAACGGCCCACTGACCGCTGAAGACCAAAGTGGCATCATAGACCAAGAGGAACTGGCCCTG
>NW_027542365.1:0-304 GCF_008692635.1 Crocuta crocuta
AACTAACCATGATCCTTAGAGTCTAAATCTATAATATAATAATAACACTCACTTTATTTTCAGATGGTTTTAGGCTAATTTGAAAGTATAAGTATATACTCCAGATTAAAAATCAAACCAAAACAAAACTTGCATCATAAATTTTTCTGATTTTATCTTGTAAAAAACAATGAACCTCAAAGAGGTACAATAAGTTACTCCTGGCCACATAGGACTAGGAAGAAAGAGAGAATTCAAATTCATTTCCGCCTCATTCCAAAGGCTATGCCTATCCACTACCAGCACTTCACAATCAGTTTGTAGT
>NW_027542366.1:0-304 GCF_008692635.1 Crocuta crocuta
AATAATATCCCTGATTTCAGGAAGTTCAGGAATTACAGGAGAATCTATTTAGGAAATCCAATTTGGGGTAGCACGTTTTCTGGGAGTGCAACTCCATCTCTCTGAAAAGTACTTTTCTCCCCTATGAAGTGTTTGTTTTGTTTTGTTTTCAAATACGAAGTTACTTTAATTATAGTCCTATCCCTTTCTGAGAGGTGAGTTTGACTCAACTGCATTTTTCCTCTTTACTGATAAGGAAGGATAAAGCCAGTGTGCAGCCCAGCAGCCCACTCCCTATAGCCTGTGTATCTGTTCATAGGCTCAC
>NW_027542367.1:0-302 GCF_008692635.1 Crocuta crocuta
AGCGAAAGTCGGACGCTTAACCGACTAAGCCATCCAGGCACCCCGCCACTTTATGTCTTGATTGTAAACACTCATAAAATACAGCAGCCTATTATTACAAAAGAAGGAAATGTTAAATTTTTGGCATATGTATCATTTCAAACTGTGTTTCAATGTATGGGCTATTATGTATGTTTATGTACAGCCTGCTTTTTTTTTTCCAAGATATTGTCATGATATTAGTTACAAATTAGAAATCTGCAGCACCTTTTTAAATGATAGGAACATCAAATACCATGATTAATTTAATCATTTCCTGATAG
>NW_027542368.1:0-303 GCF_008692635.1 Crocuta crocuta
CTCTGACCCTCCCCTGCTCACGCTGTCTCCCTCTCTCTCTCAAAAATAAATAAAACATTTTAAAAATGTTTTATTAAAAATGTTTTAAAAAAGAATATGTGTTTTATATATATATATATATAAGCATTATATAACACACACACACACATACATAAGCGTTATTCACCCATAAAAAAGAATGAAATCTTGCAATTTGCAACAACATGGCTGGATCAAGGAAGTACAATTCTTAGCAAAATAAGTCAGTCAGAGAGAGACAAATACCATTTGATTTCACTCATATGTGGAATTTAAGAAAAAAAA
>NW_027542369.1:0-304 GCF_008692635.1 Crocuta crocuta
ACGTGTATTGTAACACTACTAACATAGAGATGTCAGTTGAATGACAGCCTCCCCACGGTGCTCGTTCATAGAGTTGAGCATATAACACTTACCTTTACCTCCTACTTCCATGCATGTGATTTCAGACATGGCTTACGTAGTGAAACAAGATGGTGACAGAATGCAGCATCCGGCACAGTGTTCTTGCCCAGATTTGAGCACACTCCACTTACATAATTGGTCTCTGCATCTGTTTTGCAACATAACTAGGGGTAATTACTTAGTGAAACAAGATGGTAACTGAATGCTGCATTCCGCACAGTGC
>NW_027542370.1:0-304 GCF_008692635.1 Crocuta crocuta
AAAAAAAAAAAGTAAGTGACTCAAGTGAACAAAATCAGAAATACAAGAAAAGAAATAAAACTGACACCACAGAAATATATGGGATGAGAAGGGAATATTATTAAAAAATTAAGTACCAATAAGTTGGAAACCTAGAAGAAATACATAAATTCCTAAACACACATAACTTGCCAAAACTGAATCAGAATGAAATAGAAAATTTGAACAGATGGATTACCAGCAATGAAATTGGATCAATAATCAGAGAATTCTTAAGTAACAGATGTCCAGGACAAAATGGTTTCATGGGTGAATTCTACCAAGC
>NW_027542371.1:0-304 GCF_008692635.1 Crocuta crocuta
TTTTCTTTTTTCTTTGGAAGTGAAGTGATTACAGCCCTCCCCGGGGAAAGGACTTAACGAATAAAGCTTCCAAAACAATTCTTGTAAAACTCATGGCCACTGAATGGATAAATAAATACTCACTGCCATCAGGTTCTTTCATTCCATAAGCAAAGAGCAAACGCAATAGAACAAAAGGCGTACGAGGACTTAAAAACTGAAGCTGCTCCATCTGAAGGCTCTACTTCTTGATGGTCTGGAATTGGCTGTGAAGTTATAGACTATGGAGTTGCTATTTATACCATTCCACTTCTGTTTTATTCTG
>NW_027542372.1:0-304 GCF_008692635.1 Crocuta crocuta
AGGTGCCCCAGTCTTTTGCATTTTTGTGTGTCTTATTAGCAGAGGCAATGATGGTCTTTGTCCTGGATGAGTTTTCAAGGATGTTTATAGAGCAAACAACTTTGAAAGGTAGAAAAAGTTGGGGGAGGCACAAAGATATTTTTCCTGACTAGTGTAATAAAGATAATGTCTCTCTCCAGGGCCAAGTTTGGGCAGATTTGTCAGGAACCTCTTATAGGATTGAGGGTTTCCCAGCTAAGGGTTTCCCAACTTATTATTCCCTCTGCTAATAAGACACACAAAAATGCAAAAGACTGGGGCACCT
>NW_027542373.1:0-304 GCF_008692635.1 Crocuta crocuta
TATAAGGCCAACTGATGAGAATGTATCCAGCTACACTTCACATCAAAACACTATGCATAAAGCCTTACTTGGCAAGTCTGCATATCTACTAAGGGCAGAAAGAGGGAGAGCAAAGAGCTACTTCTGTAACATTTTAGAATCCAGACAGCATAACAGAAACTGTTCCCAAGGACAACGTATATGCCATTCATTACATTGAATAAAGCAGATGCATTATTCATTTTTCTTTTCTTTTTGTTTGAGAAGCTTATTTATCTCCCTTTTGGCCATTCCAATGTACTTCAAAATAATTCCGTGCTGGTTT
>NW_027542374.1:0-304 GCF_008692635.1 Crocuta crocuta
TTTCTTTTCTTTTTTTTTTTTTTCCTTAAGTGGGCTCCACACCCAGCATGGAGCCCAATGTGGGCCTTCAACTTACCACCCTGAGATCAAGACCTGAGCTGAGATCAAGAGCAGCCGCTCAACCTACAGAGCCAGCCAGGCGCCCCAGCATGTGACTCTTGATCTTGAGATCATGGGTTTGAGCCCCACATTGGATGTAGAGATTACTTAAAAATAAAAATATTTTTAGGGGCATCTGGGTGGCTCAGTCAATTGAACGTCTGACTTCTGCTCAGGTCATGATCTCACGGTTTGTGAGTTCAAG
>NW_027542375.1:0-304 GCF_008692635.1 Crocuta crocuta
ATTATGTGCCAGGCTATATATGCATAGTGTTATCATAAACAGTAACGAGTATAGTCAAGAGCTCACACTCACAAAAATCATAGTCTAGTGGGAGACACAAATAACAAAATATAAATAATATAATCGTAAGTACTACCAATAAGTATAGGCAAAACAATTGGACACAGACTGAGGAGGTTCCTTGAAACATCTTCTCCGAGATTACATTTGAACAGAGACCTGCAAGAGTGGTGACAGACCTATCTACTGAAATTTGGCTGGCCAGAAAGGAATGGCAGGAGATCTTCCATGTGATGAACAGAAA
>NW_027542376.1:0-304 GCF_008692635.1 Crocuta crocuta
GCTCTGTCCCCATGCCTCCTGCCCCACAGCCGGCTCTGCCCCTGCTCGCCCTACCCCGGAGCCGACTCTGCCCACGTGCCCCCTGCCCCGCAGCTGGCTCTGCCCCCGCGCGCCCTGGCCCGCAGGCGGCTCTGCCCCCGGGCCCCTGGCCGGAGCCAGCTCTGTTTGCGCCCCCTGCCCCGCAGCCAGCTCTGCCCCCGCGGGCCCTGGCCCGAGCCAGCTCTGTCTCTGCGGCCCCTGACCCGCAGCCGGCTCTGCCCCTGCGCCCCCTGGCCTGGGCCAGCTCTGCCCCCGCGCCCCCTGC
>NW_027542377.1:0-304 GCF_008692635.1 Crocuta crocuta
GTGTAACTGACTTCATTTCCAATCTCAACACAGAGCTGCTGCCTGACCCCAGCACCCACTCAAGGGCGCCCTCCTTTCCACTGTGACAGTGCTACGAGGTCCCGACTGGTCATCGCCAACCCTGAAGACTCGCGGAAGACCTGCAGCCAGCGCCGCCAGCCATGGCCACCGCGCTGTTCTCTCAAGTGCGCCAGAACTACCACCCCCAGTGCTAGGCCGCAGTCAACAACCTGATCAACCTAGAGCTCCATGCCTCCTACGTGTACCTGTCGATGGCTTTCTATTTCAAGCGTGAGGACGTGGC
>NW_027542378.1:0-304 GCF_008692635.1 Crocuta crocuta
CCCAAGCAGGCTCTGCACTGTCAGCACAGAGCCTGATGCAGAGCTTGAACTCGTGAATCCTGAGATCGTGACCTGAGCTGAGCCCAAGAGTCGGACACTTAACCCACTGAACCCCCAGGCGCCCCCTCTTGCTTTATTCTTCATGACACTCTCCCTTTCACGTATTTGTGCGTGGCCTCCTGCCGCCCCTGGAAGGAAGTTCGCGTAATCACAGACCAGCCTGTCTTGCTCTCTGCTGTCTCCACACGCCTAGATGGTGTTCATTCATATTTGTTGTGCTGATAAATAAATCATTTTTTTTTTT
>NW_027542379.1:0-304 GCF_008692635.1 Crocuta crocuta
CGGTCCACAATTCTTTCAGATGTTCTAAGCCTCTTGAGGAGCCAACGGACGTAATTTCTAATTTCGAGCCCGAAATAAGCCCAGTTTACAAAGGCTGCCCCCATTCCCTTCTGACAATCCTTCCAGGCAACTCCAGTTTGGAGACCATGCCCCGGTGGCCCAGCTGCGTACTTAGACCATTAAAGCATCCCTTCAATCGAGCATTCTGGATAAAGCATTTCATTCAAGCGCATCACACTGGAGTCCTCATTTTGTCAACGGAAAGAACCGTACTGTACAGAAAACACAGCAGCCATTTTCAGAA
>NW_027542380.1:0-304 GCF_008692635.1 Crocuta crocuta
TCTCTGTCTCTCAAACATAAAGATTTAAAAAGATGTAAAAACTCGAGGGAAAAGCAATGCAGGCTGCCCCTCCTCCAGCCCCTCCAGTAAACGCATCGGGCTTCCTGCGGTGCTGCACTGGCCTTTAATCTGAGAACACGGAGCTACCAGATTTACTTGAAGGAGGTCTGCAAGCCCGAGAGATAAGGCGCCCTCGGGGCGGCAGGGACTGGAAGGAAGGCCACCCGTGAAGCCCCAGGATGACCCCTCTGAGGCATCGGGCCTGGGCTTGTTCAGGTGTGTCTGTGGTCCACTCCGGTCACGG
>NW_027542381.1:0-304 GCF_008692635.1 Crocuta crocuta
CCCAATGCGGGGTTCAAACCCACAAACCGTGAGATCATAACCTGAGCTGTGGTCAGACATTTAACCGACTGAGCCACCCAGGTGCTCCTGGACTCACTGAGCCACCCAGGCTCTCCTGGACTCAGTCTTATAATTGCCTCAGTACAACAATTAACCTGGATAACAGGGAATAAATGTGCTCCTTCTTCATTACCTACAAAATATTTGCATCTTGAAATGACCACTGTGAATAATTTACTCAAGTAAGTCTTTCATGTCACAGGTCCTTTAAGAGCCCAAAGAAGCATACAAGAAATGTTCATCA
>NW_027542382.1:0-301 GCF_008692635.1 Crocuta crocuta
GGAGGGGGGGAGAGAGAGAGAGAGAGAGAGAGAGAGATCAAGTGACTTTCTGGAAGGCAGACTAGCTTCTTTATTTCGATTCTCTAGCAAACTCACTACCTCCAAAATGCGTTGAGTGCGTGGAAAGAGTCCAGTCACGTTCCCCTGGAAAGGGTCACTTCTTAAGTTCACACGAATTTACTCTTTGATCCTCCCTCGTTGCTCTGAAGATTTACTTCTCTTTCAAATCACATAATTTGTTTCTCATTCTGAAAAGAAAAAAAAAAAGCTTTCTAGATGCGATTTCCCTTTTGAAAGAACC
>NW_027542383.1:0-304 GCF_008692635.1 Crocuta crocuta
TGTCTTCTATCCAACCTGCATGCCTGATAATTCAGAGAGATTATTAAATATTTATGTTATTGAGATGCTTTAATAAATTAACTTAAAAATTATACACATGAGGGGCACCTGTGTGACTCCATCGGTTCAGAGTCTGACTTCGCTCAGGTCAGATCTCATGGTTTGTGAGTCAGAGACCTGCATCGGGCTCTGTGCTGGCAGCTAGCTTGGAGCCTGAAGCCTGCTTCACATTCCGTGTCTCTGTCTATCTGACCCTCTTCTGCTCATGCTGTCTCTCTCTTTCAGAAATAAATAAAACATTAAA
>NW_027542384.1:0-304 GCF_008692635.1 Crocuta crocuta
TTGACACCTGCTCCCTTCAGACCTGCCCTCCTGCTCCTCAGTAGCCAGGTTCTTGGACCCCAACGTGCTGTACTGAATCGTGCTGACTCAATTCACCGGAAGTACTTTACCCTTTCGTGTCCGCCATCTTGGAGATGGTGGTTGCTTCTCTGGACTTCTTCTGCCCTTTCATTGTGTCAGTATTTCCTCTGCTAACAGGGTTGCTGCTTGCCCTTTAAATGGGCCTCTATCTCCACCACCTCACCTTCCCATGTTTCCCACGTTCTGCTCTTGACACACCTGCGCTGTTCCCCCTGCACGGGCT
>NW_027542385.1:0-305 GCF_008692635.1 Crocuta crocuta
CAAAAAAAAAAAAAAAACACAAAGCAAGTACACACAAAAAAAACAAAATGCAGATCAAGAACCAGGAGATGGTTTAAAAAAAAACTAATAAAATTGATAATCCCCTAGCCATCCTATGAAAAGAGTGATGATCTAAACAAATAAAATCACAAACGAGAGAGGAGAAATAACAACCAACAACACAAAAATACAAACACTTATGAGAATATTATAAAAAGCTTTATGCCAAGAAATTGAACGACTTAGAAGAACTGTATCATTTCCTAGAAACATATAAACTACCAAACTGAAATAGGAAGAAATAG
>NW_027542386.1:0-304 GCF_008692635.1 Crocuta crocuta
GCAGAGATGGTTGTGAGGGCTTGGCAATTCAACTGCAAACCTGGCTGGGGACAGTGTAACATATCTCAAGTTTCTCAGGATGTATGTCCAATGGGCTGTGTCATTTCCTGGTAACGAGGTGGGCTATAAGTTTCTCTTGCCAAAAGAAAGAGGATTTAGACACAAAGGCAGTATCAGGAGTATTGGTGCATATTTTACAGACACAATGTTTTGGGTTCTTGGAAGGATGAGATGCACCACTAAGTGTAGGTGCCTCAGGTGTCCTGTGTGAAATGGGGCACATGCATTATATGACACAGACCTT
>NW_027542387.1:0-305 GCF_008692635.1 Crocuta crocuta
GATCTGAAGAGACATTTCTCCAAAGAAAACACATGAATGGCCAAGAAGCACACGAAAAGATGCTCAATATCTTAGGTCATTAGGGAAATACAAATTAAAGCTATAATGAGATACTACTCTACACACACTAAGATGGCTATAATCAAACAGAGAGATAATGATAAGTGGTAGCAAGATTTTGGAGAAGCCAGAATCTTCACACATTGGTGGGAAGGTAAAATGGTGTAGTCACTATGGAAAACAGTTTGGCAGTTCCTCGAAAGGGTTAAATACAGAGTTATCACATGACCCAGCAATTCCTCTCT
>NW_027542388.1:0-304 GCF_008692635.1 Crocuta crocuta
GTCAGACGCTTAACCGACTGAGCCACCCAGGTGCCCCTCATCATGCTTTTATTCACCCATGTGCCCCTTCACCCATCCATCCAGCCATCCACCCACTGTCTATCCCACGGCACTGAGACCCTCTATTGAACCAGACCCTGCTTGATCCTGGGGTTCCCCATGAAGAGAGGAGGTACAGTTCCTGCTTCCAGCACCCCCACCAAGCTCACCATCTGGTGGGACAGAAGATAAACCAGGCAGTGATAAGATAGCACAATGTGTGTGGACAGATTTGGGGGCTTGGCAAAAATGTCACACTTCATTA
>NW_027542389.1:0-305 GCF_008692635.1 Crocuta crocuta
AATTTTATAAATTTATATCTATATAAATATATAAAGTATATTAATATATATTTATTATTCATTAATTATTTCATATATTTTATATATTTACATGTATTAAAATTTTATAAATTTATGCTTCATATAATATGTGAATGTATGAATAATATTTTAATATATTATTATATTTATTATATATTTTATAATTTCAAGTATAAATTTATAAATTTTAATATATAAATTAAATATATCATAATTTATAAAGATTATTTATAAAATAAATATAAAATTATATATATTACAAATATATATAACCATATATATAC
>NW_027542390.1:0-305 GCF_008692635.1 Crocuta crocuta
TAAGCTGCTAGAATTGATACATGAATTCAGTAAAGTTGAAGGATGTAAAATAATGTACAGAAATTGGTTATATTCCTATAAATCAATGGTGAGGCTATAGAAAGAGAAAACAAGAAATTGATCCCATGTACACTTGTACCAAGAACTGTAAAATACATAGGAATAAATCTAACCAAAGAAGTAAAAGTTTTGTATACTGAAAAACCATAGAAAACTTATGAAGAAAATAGAAGAAGACACAAGGAAATGGAAAAACATCTCATGCTCAAGGATTGGAAGAACAAATATTGTTAAAATGTCTATAC
>NW_027542391.1:0-305 GCF_008692635.1 Crocuta crocuta
TGCTGAAGGAGTCCTGGAACACATTATAGAAGAGGACTTCCCCAAGCTGGGGAGGGAAGTAGACATTGAAATTCAAGAGCACAGAGAACTCCCTTCGGACGTAATTTCAACCCATCTTCTGCACGACATATCGATAGTGAAAATGGCAAAATATAACCACAAAGAGAGGACTTTGAAAGCAGCAGGGAGAAAAGGCCCTAACATACAAAGGGAAACCTATCGGAGTGATGACAGACCTATCTACTTAAACTTGGACACCTGAAAGGAATGGCAGGAGATCTTCAATGTGATGAGCAGAAAAAATA
>NW_027542392.1:0-305 GCF_008692635.1 Crocuta crocuta
ACATAGTTGGTACTTAAGAAATGGTTCTTCATTTTTATAAAATTATAGAAAGATCTAGGGAAGATCTTAAAACTCACCCAGAAAATGAAGCCTATTCAGAGAGATTAACTATCTGTTACTGCTCCTATTAGAATGTAAGCTCTGTTTGTATCATTTACTGTATGTGCTTATAGAGCACAGTGATGGACTTTATGAAATACTGTAATACCACATGATGGACTAGGTAAATACTGCTTGTTTAACTACATTTCAGCCATTCAAGTTCTCGGGGCCCCAGGGTGGCTCAGTCGATTAAGCATCTGACT
>NW_027542393.1:0-305 GCF_008692635.1 Crocuta crocuta
ACTCGGGCCGCCGCTGCAAAGCCAACTTTGGAAAAAGTTTTTTGGGGGAGACTTTGGCCTTGAGGTGCCCAGCGCTGCACTTTCCGACTTCGGGAGCCTTTCTAGAAAATGTTGCAAAAAAGCTAAGCCAGCGGGCAGAGGAAAACGCCTATAGTCGGCGAGTGAAGACGAACCACCGGCTGCCGTGTTCTTTTTCCTCTTGGAGGTTGGAGTCCCCTGGGCGCCCCCACACGGCTAGACGCCTCGGCTGGTTCGCGACGCAGACCCCCGGCCGTGGATGCTCGCTCGGGATCGGGATCCGCCCA
>NW_027542394.1:0-305 GCF_008692635.1 Crocuta crocuta
TGTGTTCAATTTCTAAGTCAGTTTTGGAAGAGTTGACATCTTAACGATATTGAGTCTCCATCCATGACCATTTTTCATCTATCCATTTTTTTCTTTGACTTCTTTAATCAGTATTTTGTAGTTTTCAAGCTTTAGTTCATTCATATATTGTGTAAACTTATACCTAAGTATTAAATGTTTTGGTGCTAGTGTAAATAGTACTTTAAAGAGTTTTTCCACTTTGCACATGTTTATTGTAGGTGATATAAATATAATTTTAATATATTAATATTATATTTATACACAGAAATAAAACTTCATAATAT
>NW_027542395.1:0-304 GCF_008692635.1 Crocuta crocuta
TGATGGGCATGGAGGAGGGCACTTGTTGGGATGAGCACTGGATGTGCTCTGTCGATTAAGGAATGTGGGTTAAGATCTGTTATTTTCTTGCTCTCCTGGCATTCTGTGCGCTGGGGGGGAATGTATGAGGCAGTGGGGGCGCGCACAGGAAGAGGGATGGGGACAGGAAGTCCATCACTTGTTCCCCAGTCCCAATGTCTGCCTGAGTGGGACCTTGGCTTTCACGAGTGCCAGATGGACCTCTTTGCAGGAGGGAGATCACAGGACTGTCCCTCTGGACCAACCTCCCTTCCCCCCGGAGGAC
>NW_027542396.1:0-305 GCF_008692635.1 Crocuta crocuta
TGCAGTTCAACTTTTTATTTTAATAAAATCAGAATATGCACAGCACATGCAGTGCTAGCATCTAAACTAATACAATAAGCAATTACTAAAGCTACAGTGACTTGAGGTTCAATCTTTACATTCAGCAAGTTTAAATCCATTCTTAATGTGATTTTTGAAACCTTATTAACTGAAAATATTGCTTGCTGATAAAACTTGCTCAAATGCTATTGCTGAATGTACAAGTCACTGAATATGCCAATACAACAAAGATAACCACATGTTTGAGGATTGCAATGTGCCAGACATTCACTGAAAAAAAAAAA
>NW_027542397.1:0-305 GCF_008692635.1 Crocuta crocuta
TGTCCTTCTTTGCCTGACTTATTTCCTCAGCGATACGGTCAGACTGGGTATTGTTCAAACAAACTCCACGTTACTCCAGCTTCTGCCACTTACTAGCTGTGACCTTGGGCAATTTACATAACCTCTTGAACCCATAGATAGTAAGACAATAAGCAACTCCTAACCTACTATGGATGAGTGGTCATCATAGCACTAATTCTATGGCAACATTTCCTTCCTTTTAACTATGTGCTAGGCGGTTCCAAACCACACAATGTTTCTGTTTCTCTAAGAATGTTTTCATTGCTCTTGCATTTCTCCCACAG
>NW_027542398.1:0-305 GCF_008692635.1 Crocuta crocuta
TATTTCCAAAAAGTGTAAAATTTGATTTTATAGAGATTTCCAAAAATTTCATTTATACTATCCAGTCCCCCTCGAGGTTAACCAAAT
This sequence comes from Crocuta crocuta, assembly GCF_008692635.1. Lineage (NCBI taxonomy): Eukaryota > Metazoa > Chordata > Mammalia > Carnivora > Hyaenidae > Crocuta > Crocuta crocuta. Next base: position 88 of record NW_027542398.1, read on the forward strand.
ACTTCCTTATACGTCGGAATGTATTCTTCTCAGAAGTCTGAGATCCTGGAGCTCTTGGTGCTTTTTGGGGTTAAATCAGAACTCTGGGGGTGGCTGGGTGGCTTAGTCGGATAAGCATCTGACGCTTGATTTTGGCTCTGGGCATTCTATCATGGTCCTGAGATCAAGCCCTACATCAGGCAGGCTCTGTGCCGGGTGTGGAGCCTGCTTAAGATTCT
>NW_027542399.1:0-305 GCF_008692635.1 Crocuta crocuta
GGAAAAAACCTCATAACAGATTTTCAAGAATTATGGGACAGTTTCCAAAAGTATAATGTAAACATAATTAGAATACCAGGAGAAAAATGAGAGAAGAGAAGAAACAATTGAATTAATAATGAATGAGAAATTTCCAGGATTAACAATAGACCTCAAACCACAGACAGAGGAAGAGCAGAGAATACCATGGAGGATAAACACCCAAGATCTATACACAGGCACAGCATACTCCATCTGCAGAAAACCAAAGACAAAGAGAAAATCTTGAATGAATTGTAGAAAGAAAACAGCCTATCTTTAGAGCA
>NW_027542400.1:0-305 GCF_008692635.1 Crocuta crocuta
CCCTCTCCTGCCTGTAATTCTTCTGGGCCCAGGAAGAGTTAGGGGACCTCCACTTTGCAACAAATGAGTCAGAGGTCCAGGGCTCTCAAGTGTGTGTGGGTGAAACATATGGTAGATGTCGGGGAGCATCTCTCTATACCCTACGAACCCCAGGCCAGGAACAGACAGCGGCTCAGACAGAAGGGAAGAAATTGTGGATACTGCTATGTTCTACCCCCAAGCCCTTACAATTCTGTTGTTCCTAGAGCGACTATGACAGGCCCCAGGGACCTTTCTCCAGCTCTCTTCCCTGAAGGCCAACACAT
>NW_027542401.1:0-305 GCF_008692635.1 Crocuta crocuta
CCTGATGCTGCTTTCCTGGTCGATGGAACCCAAATTAAAAGAGGAAATTATTCTCCTGATGCTCAGCTCGCCTAATCCCCATCTGTCTCTCCCCTGGTCCCCCGCGCTCGCATCTAAAGGTCTTGAACGCGCTCCAGATTTCTAATTTAGTTTGCTTATGCAACCAAAAATATTATGGCCGCGTTTCCTGGGGGTGATTAAGTCTATATTCTGGGCTCCAGGCACACTAAAAACAGCAGCACCAGGCCCCGCGCCGCTCGCGCGCACACCACGCGCCGGCTTTTTTTGGTTCCTCTGAGGCGCGG
>NW_027542402.1:0-305 GCF_008692635.1 Crocuta crocuta
GAGCCCCACTTTGGGCTCTTCACTGACAGCATGGAGCCTGACTGGGATTCTAGCTCTCTCTGTCTCCCTCTGCCCTTCCCCCGTTCATACTTTCTCTCTCAAAATAAACATTAAAAAAAAATCAAAAAGAAATTTAAAATATCTTGAAACAATTGAAAATCGACCACAATATACCAAAACCTTTAGGAAGCAGCAAAAACAGTCCTGGAGGGAAATTTTAGTGATAAATGCATGTATTAAAAAAATAGATCTTGGGATGTCTGGGTGGCTCAATCAGTTAAGCATCCAACTTTGGCTCAGGTCAT
>NW_027542403.1:0-305 GCF_008692635.1 Crocuta crocuta
ATGTTTGTGTAAGAGTATGTGAGTCTGCGTGAGTTTGTGTGTGGAGAAAAGTGCACGGTCGAGGCACCAGTAGGCAGGAGACTTAAGCTTGAAAACTAGTCTCCTGCCTCCTGGTGCCTCGACTGTCATTGCTTCTCTTCTTGGCCTGTCACCTCTTCATTCACACAGTTAGAAGACTGTGTTAAATTTATGGATTAAAAACACATTTTCTCCCTAATGTTCATTCATTTTTGAGAGGCAGAGAGAGACAGAGCACACATAGAGGAGGGGCAGAGAGAGAGGGAGACAGAGAATCCAAAGCAGGC
>NW_027542404.1:0-305 GCF_008692635.1 Crocuta crocuta
TATATAAAGAATATTCTACTGACATAAGCAAAATTTTGGATTAACGTGTAGGGAATTTTGCAAAGTGAAAAACGCTCATTTATTAAAAAAGAGCTTTTGCTTTCCTGGTTTGCTTGTTTATTTGTATCATTCACTTGTTTGTGTTTTGATTCTTAGACTATAATCATCCAAAGAAATAACGTGGTTTGAAACAAAACCAGTTTTCTCCCAGAGGGCTATTGGTTTTTCAAAACCTTAACCTACTCTTTGTATTAATAATTTCTACAACTTTCAAAAACTATTAAATTCGTTTTGATTTTCTCTGA
>NW_027542405.1:0-305 GCF_008692635.1 Crocuta crocuta
TATTTATGACCTTATCTAAAACTCTTCTCAACCAGGGTCTTCCAAACCAAACTGTTAACTCATACCAACACGATTTATGTTCAAGCATACATATGGAATAACAGTGTATTCTTCTGGATTTTTAAGTGAGCAAGAACGGACTATTCAAATTCGAATTTGGGTCTCTGGGAAGTGAGAAGCTGGTACTAAGCAACTGTGCTACACTTCTACTGTAATATGTCATTTGGGATGATTTTATCCAGACTGTCCTTGGTTTTATCCAGTAAAATATACAGGGTACACACAGGAAAGCATGCCAGCCAGTT
>NW_027542406.1:0-306 GCF_008692635.1 Crocuta crocuta
AAAACAAAACAAAACAAAACAAAACAGCACAAAAGAGGCAAGGAGACAACATTGATGATGACAAAGCGATGCCCAGACGATAAACACAATGAATTTGGAGGATGGAAAAATGTCTGTGGGTGGAGGTGAAGGAAGTCTCCAGCGTGCGTGCCTTGAGGGCCAGATATGTAGGGGGTGAGGGGGCTAAGATTGAGAATCTAAGCTGTTATTTGCTGAGGATCCTTCCTTGTGTCAGGATCTTCATGGGAAAGAACGCACTGAGAGAAGCTGAAGCATGAAGGTATGTACCAGGGAGGGATGCCTGGG
>NW_027542407.1:0-306 GCF_008692635.1 Crocuta crocuta
CTCTCTCTCCCTCACTCTCTCTGTCCCTCTCCTGCTCACACATACTCTCGCTCTCTCTCAAAATAAACAAACTTTAAAAAATAAAATATGAAGCCAAATTAAATACATTTTCATGGGATCATGCTCTCTCCAAAAGAAAAGTAAGGCACAGTGAATGAGAGGTAGAGAGAAAAAACATTACTTCTGAGGGGTCTACCTAATCCCAGACCATTATCTATGTATCACTGTATATTACCATCATAAACATGGTCACTGGTGGTATAAAACGGGCCTTAGTACTCACGTCACTCTGGAGGTCATAGGCCT
>NW_027542408.1:0-305 GCF_008692635.1 Crocuta crocuta
TTTTACAAAACACAACATCCATTCATGTTAAAAACCCTCAACAAAATAGGTTTCATGGGAACATAACCTTACCTAATACAGCTTGAATATAGATAAATAAAGGCACAGCTAATATCTTACTCTAGGGAAAAACTGGGAATATTTCCTCCCAAATAAGGAATAAGACAAAGATGTTCATTATCAACAATTTTATTCAATGTAGGTCTTAAGGTCCTAGCCATAGCAATGAAAGAAGGAAAAGGAATAAAGGCATCCAAAGTGGTAATGAAGGAATACCTCACGCCAGTCAGAGTGGCTAAAAAAAA
>NW_027542409.1:0-306 GCF_008692635.1 Crocuta crocuta
AAATGGACACCATTAAATGGTCCCAATTGCTATTACCAAATAGTAAGAAGTGTTCCTATCCAATAGTAGTATCACTAGATGATACAGTGGAAGCACAAGTGGAAACTACTGAGACAAAGCAAATCGGCTGCTACTGGGGCTCCCTTCCCGTTAAGAGCTAGCAAAGGCCAGAGATTCATACTCATGGGAGGGTCCGAAAAGGGCATGGAAGTATTCATCGCAGTGATATATGGGAACCCACTTCTAGAGAAACTTAAATGAGCACTCCCAAAGAATAAAAGATGGTTCCACCATAAAAAGGTATAA
>NW_027542410.1:0-306 GCF_008692635.1 Crocuta crocuta
AAGACACAGAATCCCAAGCAGGCTCCAGGCTCTCAGCTGTCAGCAGAGCCCAACACCGGGCTTGAATCCACAGACAATGAGAGCATGACCTGAGCTGAAGTAGGAGGCTTAGCCGACTGAGCCCCCAGGAACCCCACTTATATGTCTGTTAAGTTCAGAGAGGGGCTCTGCCATCTGTCTCCTCTCTCAAGGTCACAGCCTGATGGATGTCCACACCCCTTACAGGCTGGCAGAGGGAGAGGAAGGCTCTGGAAGGTCTTTCACAGGCAGTCAAGCATTCTGGCCTGGAATTAACACAGAGAAATG
>NW_027542411.1:0-306 GCF_008692635.1 Crocuta crocuta
TGCTGCGCCAGCGTGGCCCGGCTGGGAACGGAGGTGGCATCCACCTGGAGGCGCTGAGAGTGTTGGTTCCTGCGCTTTGGGTGTCACAGGGGAGGTGAGGCAGAGCATCGTGGGGTCACGTAGTCTGGAGTCGACATCGCTGTAGCCTCGCTTATTGCGTGCACGAACCTTGAACCGCTTACCTAATTTCTGCAGTATTTACCTTTCTTGCCTGTAAGGGAGTAACCACACCGACTGATCGGCTGCCCTGAAGGCAGAGACAGTGGACACAGAGTGCCCTGATTTGGTTAAAGGCATTAATGCGGT
>NW_027542412.1:0-306 GCF_008692635.1 Crocuta crocuta
GCCCTGCGCCGTCACGGACGCACCGCACGCGCACACACGCACCGCACGCGCACACACCACACAGGCCATACACTACCAACACATATCACACACATACCCATGTACCACACCACACAACAGATTACACACACACACACACTATACACCCAACATCCAACACACCCAGCACACACATTACACCACACCGTACAAACCACACACATACCACATACACCACACACACACCTAATACACAACACACCCAACACACATACTACACAACACCACACATAGTACGCACACACATACAACACACCGTATCACACA
>NW_027542413.1:0-304 GCF_008692635.1 Crocuta crocuta
CTCCAGGCTCTGGGCTGTCAGCACAGAGCCCGATGTGGGGCTCGATCGAGCCCACGAACCGTGAGATCATGACCTGAGCCGAGGTCGGCCGCTTCACCGCCTGAGCCCCGGGGTGCCCCGAGTGGCTTTCTTTCCCACCACAAGCAGACAGCAGTGAGCTCTGGGCGTGTTTGGGGTGATGTGTCGTCCCTTGAACCTGTAAGTCTCTTAGCAGCCCTGTTGTACGCTCAACTATGAGATCACTCCTGATGGGGCCCCGGGGGGGCTCAGTCCGTTGAGCGTCCGACTTCGGCTCAGGTCATGA
>NW_027542414.1:0-305 GCF_008692635.1 Crocuta crocuta
CTCCATCAGTTTACAAATATCTTAGTAAATTACAAGCAAAAGGCAGGGGCCTTCTCTCCAGACACCTATGGACTCTGTTTCCTGGAGCCCCAACATTACCCTGCCCTCCATAGTGATGTGAGGAACAAAGGCAAGTAGGAAATGGCAGATAAAACTGAATTTCCTGGGGACCTTGTGTGGCTGAGTCCCTTAGGCCTCCAACTTTGGCTCAGATCATGATCACACAGTTCTGAAGTTTTGGCCCCATGTGGGGCTCTGTACTGACAGCTCATAGTCTGGAGCCTGCTTCAGATTCTGTGTCTCCC
>NW_027542415.1:0-306 GCF_008692635.1 Crocuta crocuta
AAAGAAACTGCCCAAGGAGGAGGGGGATTTAAGGTGACAGAGAGCGTGGGCGCAGTAAAGCCTGCTGTTGAGCATGCAGCATTGAGCCTCTTTGGATCTTGGAGGAAATCTCAGAATGAGGTTCTGAACAGGGAAGACCTGATTGGTCCCCCTTAATTTGCAAGTTGAACAAATTTTGGCAAGTCGTTAACCTCTTTGTTATAAAATTTATAAAATTGGGAAATACTTAGCTCATAATATAAATATAGAAGTCAAGTAAGATAATGAACTTGAAAGCACTTAAGACTTCAAGGTAAAAAAAAAAAA
>NW_027542416.1:0-306 GCF_008692635.1 Crocuta crocuta
ATTCTTTTCCCTATGCTTGGCATAAACCAGTCGAGATGACCAAATCTATCAAAGGTTTCTGCCTATGGTATCAGGTCCCAAAGCTTTTTCTCACCACAAGATTATAAAAATATTGCTTCCGTTTTCTTCTAATACTTTTATGGGTTCTTTTTCCTCTTTTTTTACATTTACCGAAATAGGTTTTTTTTTAAGGTGAGAAATAGGGATCTGCCGTTACTTTCCTCCCAAATAACTAACTACACAGCTGTTCTATTGCCATTGATTTTCTTCCACTGATTTGAATACTAAAAGGTAACATTTCAATGT
>NW_027542417.1:0-306 GCF_008692635.1 Crocuta crocuta
ATTGTGAGGAATGAATCACATAAAAGAATGTCCAGGAAGTGCCTATCCCTGAGGGTGATTTGGATGGAGAGGCATGTGGCAGGTGGGTTTGGTTCAGGGTGAGGTGGGGTGGGGCTGGGCTGCCATTTGTGCAACAGCTTTGCCATTGGCAGTGGGAAACACATACTTGCAGAAAGTGTGTGGGAAAGGGAACTGTGACCTGAACACATGCATCTTGGATTTGAGGGAGTCAGAGGCCAAGGCATTCAAATGAATCTTACCCTGGGAGGCTGTGTCTTGGCAGTCAGCAGTGAAGAGCCTCTCTGA
>NW_027542418.1:0-306 GCF_008692635.1 Crocuta crocuta
CACAGGAGAGTGTCAGAGTGTGATTCTGTCTCTCAGAAATTGTCATGGGCAGGTCTGCCTCTATCTGTTGGTAAATGCTAACATTTAGGGCAAAAGAAGTAAATGTAAAAGACAGAAAAATCAATAGTTAAATATAATGAATAACCAATAATATGGGTAACTGCTACCTCAGTCTGTGTACATAGCATGATATGAATCCAATGAAATGTACCATTGCAACCAAATCTTTGACAACTCTGTTAATATAAAATATTGAGATTTTAATTTTTTCCGATTGAACAAAGTCAAGAAAAACAATTATGAAAA
>NW_027542419.1:0-306 GCF_008692635.1 Crocuta crocuta
GGTTTACAAGGGAGTGAAAGCCATTAGTTGGAGGGCAACTTATTTGATTGTGAGGGGAACTAGCTGGGAGGGGATCCTGGTCCCCTGGATGTGGGGCATATGTGGGAAGAGCAGGGCAGTTAGTGTTAGGCCTTTTGATGCACTCCCAGTTTCAGATGTCAAAGTAGCACATGATATTGAATCAATTTCATGAAATCGGATACCACACCATATACTCCTATTCCTATGGTGGGATCCTTCTAGGGTTGCATGTCAGTGTCCAAGGTGTTCAAAGAGCTCTGTCCACTCTAATTGTTAGAACTCCAG
>NW_027542420.1:0-306 GCF_008692635.1 Crocuta crocuta
ATGTTTGTGTGGATTTTGTGCAAATGTGTTTGTGTCTCGTGTGTTGTGTCCATGTGTATACATGCAGACACGTGTTTATGGATCCATGTGTCTGGTTTCCACGCACTGTGCCTGTGTATCTGTGTGCACACGCATGCATGTTGGCTTCTGCACATTCTCTCATGCTTGTGGGCATGCATGCACGCTTACACACGTGTGTGTCTGTGCATTTGTGCAGCACATGTGCGCGCACATGTGTTTTGTGTACACATGTGGGTATGTCTGCCATGTTCATGCACATCTGCATGTGCATTTGTGCACACACAC
>NW_027542421.1:0-306 GCF_008692635.1 Crocuta crocuta
ATAAAGATGTAGTGTGTATTGTGTATATATACACACACATATATATACACATATACATATTGGACATTATTCAGCGACAAAAAAGAAGGAAATCTTGAGATATGCAACAGCATAGAGGGAGCTAGAGAGTATTATGCTAAGTGAAATAAGTCAGATGGAGAAAAAAATACCGTATGATTTCCATTATATGTGGAATTTAAGAAACAAAATGAGCAAATGAAAACAAGAGACAAACCAAGAAACAGACTCTGAACTATATTAAGAGAACACACTGATGACTACCAGAGAGGAGGTGGGAGGGGGGAT
>NW_027542422.1:0-306 GCF_008692635.1 Crocuta crocuta
ATGTTGCCCAGGTGTCTGAATGCCTGCATTGGGGTACCTCCTTTTCAATAGTCTATATTCCTGTAAGTGTCACATTCAGTCTACCTTTGGACTTTATCCTCTGTTGTATCACTCTGTCTGTGCATCTAATTTTTTTTGCCTGCTTTAATGACGAGGGCTTCATAACTAGATTGATTTTCACTAAATGGCATGAGCTGCAGTTCCTATTATGACAGAAAGCACGGTCTTCCCATGTTAGGTATTGACGAGCAAGGCAGATATCCTGGGCACCTGAGCTGAGAATGTCACTCTGTCTTTATTGCCAGC
>NW_027542423.1:0-306 GCF_008692635.1 Crocuta crocuta
AGATGTGGGGTAAACGGGTGTTCAGTCAGCAGTGCTCCATGAATAGTGTGTTCCTGTAGGAGGAAGGCTGTGCCAGGCTCAGGGGAGGCCGTGCATGAAGGAACAGAGTGAACGTATGCTGGTGGCTGGCATCTACTGACCTTAGTAAAAATCTCCAAAGAGAACTGTGCCTGGGTGGCGCAGTCAATTTAGCGTCTGACTCTTGATCTCGGCTTAGGTCATGATCTCACAGTTCGAGAGTTCAAGCCCCGCATTAGGCTCTGAGCCCATGGTGCAGAGCCTTCTGCGGATTCTGTCTCTCCCTCT
>NW_027542424.1:0-306 GCF_008692635.1 Crocuta crocuta
CCCCAGCCTCTCGCACAGCTGGGCAGACAGCTGGAACTCTTTGGCGTAGCTGAGGCACTTGAGGGACAGCTTTGTCTCGTTGCACTCCAGATAGGTCTTGGCCAGTTCCAAGTACATCTCCTGCTTCTCCCTGAAGGAGGTGATAAACCAGAGTACCCGTGGAATGGTGATGTAGCCGATGATTCTTTTCACCAGCTGATCTCACCAGAGCAGCCCTCAAAATGTCCCCCAGGACTCTTACTTGGGGCTGAGTTTCTTGGATGTCATGTTCAGGGCGGTATAGTGGGCCAGCGCCAGCTTCTCCTT
>NW_027542425.1:0-306 GCF_008692635.1 Crocuta crocuta
AATTGCTAGTTGAGCCTGACCTGTCCAGACTTATTTGATTCATTATGAAAAACATGAACCAGCGCATCATGGGGTCTGCATTACGGTGAGGAAATGGTTCTCCCCCTGACCCGTGGGGGTCACTGGAGGCACGTGGATACCCTCTGCCTCTGATCAGGGACCTGAGTGTAGAGAAAATTTCAAGATATGTGAGGAATGAGATGAGCTGTTGTTATAATTCCACACAGTCCACTAAAATCAGAAAAAACCTCTATCCCTTCTAGGGCCTTTAGCAGATCCAGAAACTGGTGTGACCTCTGTGAGTTA
>NW_027542426.1:0-306 GCF_008692635.1 Crocuta crocuta
GAGACAACTGGTCTACCTAGAAGCAATTTTCCCCATCAGCAAAAGTAGGACAACACCAGCTTCACAGGGTTTGAGGTTTAATGTAATGAAAGCACAAAATCGTGCTGGCACAGATTAAATGCTCAGTAAAATTTGCTGGTATTACCATCATTATTCTCTTGTTATACTAGATTGTCACGGCTACTCATAGGAGCCCTCATACCAGCGAATGTCTGAACAGGACAAGTCGGCAAAGATCCTTTCATGCACAACTTTCTAAACTGGGTGAGTTTGGACTTGATCCTTAGGGCATCAGAAGGAATTTCA
>NW_027542427.1:0-306 GCF_008692635.1 Crocuta crocuta
CTTTCCCCCAGGGCTCTTCCAGCTGCTTTGGAATTAAATTGACAGTACACTGAGTAACAGGAGAAAACGCCCAAAGTTTTATTACCTGCACACGGAGGACCAATTTGGAAATTGACACCCAAAGAAATGACCAAAGTAGGTGGTTTTTACACCTTTTATAGAGAGACAATAGATGTGTGCAGACTTGACAGGAGAAAGAAAACAGGTATTTGAAGCTTCAGTTCATAGGAAATGCTAATGGAATTTGGGCTGAGGCAGTAGATGTAAAGAAGTAGCAGGTTTATTTGTACAGATTTTTTTTTTAAA
>NW_027542428.1:0-306 GCF_008692635.1 Crocuta crocuta
TCTGAAGATTGTGTTTGAGCATTGATGCCAAGGAGAGACATAATGTACCTGAGTCAGGCACTCAAAGTATCCTGTTCATTCATTAAAATTCCATGTTGTATAGAAGAAATGCATTTACCACCTTGGTAGTTTTAAGGAAACCTCTATCTACAATTAGTGCTGATCACTATAGGCTCTGTATAATTACAAATGGATCTGGAAGAATCCCCACATGTTTGAGGAAAACTTAAAGCACAAAAGAGATACCAAGTAGGGCACAGAGACCAGTAATCCTCTGAAGAAATGGTTAAGACAGAAGACAGAAGA
>NW_027542429.1:0-306 GCF_008692635.1 Crocuta crocuta
CTATTGACAAGCCTGAGAGGAGAAGAGCCACCACATGAGATTTTCTGTTTTGTCTTTATTTCTTTATTCCAGTTCAGAATGTCAAGAAGCATTTTAGAGTGGAACATAAGAATACAAGAAATCAATCTAGCAAATCTGTGTTCGTTTATTATCTACTGAACTCTGATCACTGCTCTCTGCATGTCAATCCATCTCTAGCCCCTGCTCTGAGGGGGAAATCTCGACACTAAACAGAGTGTCAGTGAGTGAGAACAAGGGAAGTCTATACGTACAATGTTAGTGGGCCGCAGTGAGTTCTTCTCATAC
>NW_027542430.1:0-306 GCF_008692635.1 Crocuta crocuta
ATGTGTTGGCCTTCAAGGAAGAGAGCTGGAGAAAGGTCCCTGGGGGCTGTCATAGTGGCTCTAAGAACAAAAGGAGTGTAATGGCTTAGGGTAGCGACATAGCAACATCCACAATTTCTTCCCTTCTGTCTGATCCTCTGTCTATTCGCGTCCTGGGTTCACGCACTGTTTGGGGAGCTGATGCCCTATATCTACGATCTGTTTCCCCCACACTCTCTTGAGAGCCCTGAGCCCCTGACCCCTTTGGTGCAAAGTGACTTTCCCATACCTCTTCCTGGGCCCAGAAGAATTACAGGCAGGAGAGGG
>NW_027542431.1:0-307 GCF_008692635.1 Crocuta crocuta
CTGGCTTCCCAAATCTTCTTCTCTCCCATTTCCCTCCCATCAAAAGGTCCTGTCGCTGCCAGTAATCAGCAGAGCTCAGGGGCTCTCAAAGGCCACAGTGAAATACCACTGTCCCTCCTTAAACAGGTCATTAAAAGGAAAATTCTTAGGCGTGCAACTGAAGGAAGCCGGGCTGTTTAAGCAGAGACGCTAGGAGCCCCCGTCTGAGAAGCCACCAATGGCTTTGAAGTGGTGGCTTTTTAAAAGTTTTTAGCTCTCCTTTAAATCCCTATCCTCTCAAGACACGGCCTTACAGGACACACCGACT
>NW_027542432.1:0-306 GCF_008692635.1 Crocuta crocuta
GAAAACAGTATGGAGGTTCCTCAAAAAGTTAAAAATAGGACTACCATATGATCCAGTATTTGCACGACTGGGCATTTACCCCCAATTATATAAGACAGTAATGCAAAGGAGTACGTGCACCTCTATGTTTACTCTAGCATTATTTACAATAGCCAAATTATGGAAGCAGCCCAGATGTCCATCAACAGATGAATGGATAAAGAAGATGTGATATTATATATATAATGGCATATTCCTCAGCCGTGAACTCTTGCCATTTGGAACAACATGGGTGGATCTAGAGGGTATAATGCTAAGTGAAATAAG
>NW_027542433.1:0-307 GCF_008692635.1 Crocuta crocuta
AAAGTTATTTGGGGGCTGGGGGAGAGAATGTTCCAGAGTGTTCCAAAGCAGACTTTTATCTCTATCCTCAGAAGACTTACCCCATATATAAAATCTTATCTAGGAGACTTCTCAATTTTGACTTCGTAATTAGAGCTCAAATCCTACTGTATATGAAAAGTTTCTCCTCCTGGAGTTCAGAATAATGACGTCAATACCATAGAACACTTTTGTGGCTATTAAAAGCCCTGGAAAACAATCCAAGATAAAATGGGCTACATGTGTTTTGTTTTGTAAAAGACCTACAGAAAAAGGAGAAACCCGATTC
>NW_027542434.1:0-307 GCF_008692635.1 Crocuta crocuta
AAATCAATAGGTATTTTCAGTTCAAGGTGGCAGACTAGAAAAACATATATTTAATATGTAAATAAATAAGTGTAGAAATACCAAAATTAATACCAATCAAATCCAAGAGAATGTGGAAGTCATCAACCCCAGAAAGATTTTGATATATTTCGAGAAGGCAAAGAGTGAAATGCAGGACTGATGAATACAATGATCAAGAAATGAGTGTCCAAAGAAGGGGCTGCACATGGCCTGACTGCTTCTTCTGAGCCCTGTTTATCACCAAGAGAAGAGAGAATAGGGGTTGAAAACAAGGAGACAAAAGATA
>NW_027542435.1:0-307 GCF_008692635.1 Crocuta crocuta
AATAATAATAAAATAATAAAGCAATTCTATTCCTTACAAGGAATAAGAATAATTTAACATTTATTTATAACTTCAAGAGATGGTTTAAAATTGTCTCCTAGATGACATTTGTATTTTCATAACACTTTGTGGGTGCTTATGAAATTTGCAGTGATCTTCCATAAGAAAGCTTATTTATGTGATCTATTTGGATTTTAGTTCTCATCCTTAGAAGAATCATCCCAATTGAAATTTAAAAATTAATGTAAAATGATTTTTAAATGTTCAACTTTCTACTTCCATATGAAATAAACAAATCATTTACTTA
>NW_027542436.1:0-307 GCF_008692635.1 Crocuta crocuta
CGACTGAGCCCCCAGGCGCCCCGACACTGCAGAATGAGCAGAAGCCGGCGGGCCCCGGGGAGGACTGTGCCCTGGACAGACGGGTCTGCGGGCAAAGCCCCGTTGGTGCGACGGGTGTGGCGGGAACACAGGGCAGCGCACAGCCATCCAGACACAGGGCCAGGTCCCGGGGCTCGGCTGGCGCCTCAGGCGGCTGGAAATGAAGGCAGGGAGACACCGAGCGGGACCGAGAGTCCGCACGCAAAGCCCCCTCACGCCCTGGCCCACCCCTGCCCGGGTGTGTGGAGGAGCCCCACAGGGCCCCGGA
>NW_027542437.1:0-307 GCF_008692635.1 Crocuta crocuta
ACAATAAACTATTTGTAAAATAAATAAATAAACAAACAAACATTAAAAAAGAAAAGAAAAGAAACAGAATTCCAAATGCCATAGATCAAGGGCATTTGTTGGTCAAGGACCACGAGGAAGGGTTCCGAGCTGGCTGTTCTCTGGGCACGTCTCACGTCCCACTCGCCATTCATCCCGCCCTGATCTGTCCGGGGAGGCGGGTCCCAGCTCTGCCTGAACGCAGCTCCTCACCTCCTGCTTGGCGTCTGCCAGTTGAGGGAGTCGTCAGGAGCCTGGGGGGCAGGAGGAGAGGGACGCTGGGGCGTCC
>NW_027542438.1:0-306 GCF_008692635.1 Crocuta crocuta
TGTCTCCCTCTGTCTCTGCCCCTCCCCTGTTTGTGTGCTCTCTCTCTGTCTCAAAAATAAATAAACATTAAAAAAAGAAAGAAAATAAGGTTGCATCTCTACTCATCTGAGAGTGAAAATTACAACCATGCTACTTTATAAATGGAAGTAAAATGAGTTATGACAAATAGCTCAGTTAAAGACTACAAAGAGAATAATCAACATAAAATTTCTGTTTTCATTTAGTAGAGTATTAAACATCAAATTCAGAATTTAAATATGAAGGAGAGAGGGGGCAAGATGGCGGAGAAGTAAGGAGCTCCGTAC
>NW_027542439.1:0-306 GCF_008692635.1 Crocuta crocuta
ATGTCATTTGCAAATATCTTCTCCCATTCCGTAGGCTGCCTTTTAATTTTGTTTCCTTGGCTATGCAGAAGTTTTTATTTTGATGAAGTCCCAAGAGTTTATTTTTGATTTAGTTTCCCTTGCTATATTTAGTTTCCTAGATATCCAGGAGACATATCTGGATAAAATTGCTAGGGCAGATGTCAGGGAAATTACTGCCTGTGCTCTCCTCTAAGATTTTTATGGCTTCCGGTCTCACATTTAGGTCTTTTATCCATTTTTAACTTATTTTTGTGTATGGTGTAAGAAAGTAGTCCAGTTTCATTC
>NW_027542440.1:0-307 GCF_008692635.1 Crocuta crocuta
CAGGCAGAGAGCAAAAACAGGAAACAATATGAAGAGCTTAACATGTCACAGGAGCACAGCATTTACACAAAACCAAACAGGTCTCCCCTCAGAGCTAAACTGAAGCTGTGTTCAGAATCAGAAATGGCTGGTGGCTTAGCACGAGGCTTCTCTGAGAGCTGGAGAGGCTCGTATAACAGTCTCCTGACAGCCACACCCCCTGCTTCCTTTTGAGACTCTAGCGCCCCCGGTTTCAGTTGGGGAGGTGGCCACCTCACTAGACAGGCCATGCTGTGAATGCACGGCTGTGTGTGCCTTCCAACTCACA
>NW_027542441.1:0-307 GCF_008692635.1 Crocuta crocuta
CCGGTCGGCTCCCGCCGCGGCCCCGGCACCCCCGATTCCCCTTCCAGGTATCCAGGTATCTAGATACCCTGATGGCCCACGTAGGCCCAGATTGCCCCTCCATTTATCCCAGAGGCTCCCCGCCCCCGGCAATTCACTACAGCCCCCGAGTGCCCGCCCAGGTGTTCCCAGTGACGCCAGGCAGACCCCTCTAGCACAACTCCCCGGAGACTCCTGAGAGCCCCCGGGTCTGGTGCACGGCCCCGCGGTGCGGGTGCGGGTACGGGTGCGGGTCGGACACCCGGAGCCCAGCCCGGGTCGCCGGGCC
>NW_027542442.1:0-307 GCF_008692635.1 Crocuta crocuta
GAGCACAGGCAGTAATTCTCTGACATCGGCTATAACATATTTCTGCATATGTCTCCTGGAGCAAAGGAAACAAAAGCAAAAATACACTCTTGGGACCTATCAAAATAAAAACCATATAAAGAACTTCTGCAACTCAATATCAAAAAACAAATAATCCACGTTAAAAAATGGGCAGAGGATCTGAACCGATATTTCTCCAAAGAAGACATAACGATGGCCACCGGACAGATGAAGAGATGCTCAGCATCATTCATCAACAGGAAAATGCAAATCAAAACGACAATGAGATATCACCTCACACCTGTCA
>NW_027542443.1:0-307 GCF_008692635.1 Crocuta crocuta
TCACCCATCCCCCACCCACCTCCCCTCTGGTAACCATCAGTTTGTCTCTACAATTAAGAGTCTGTTTTTTGGTATGTCTTTTTTTCTTTGTTTTGTTTCCTAAACTCCACATGAGTAAAATCATATGATATTTGTGTTTCCCTGATTTCACTTAGCACTATACTCTCTAAATCCATCCATGTTATGCAAATGACAAAGTTTCTTTTTATGACTGAGTAATATTCCATTGTGTAGGTATCCATGGACACATGGCCTGCTTTGATAATTTGGATATTGTAAATAATGCTTCAATAAACCTAGAAGTGTA
>NW_027542444.1:0-307 GCF_008692635.1 Crocuta crocuta
AAAAATATCTTTACATTTCTTCTCAGGGTTCCCCCAGAAAGGGGGGAAAGGAGAGAACTGTGAGCTCAGCTTTACAGAAAGTAAATCTGTCCCTGTTACAAAACACTGCAGAATTCACAACTAGATCTGGAGTGCATTTGCTCTGGCTGAATTTACTGGAAAGAAAGCTGTTCCCGGGAAATCCAGAAGGGCCAGGTAGGTGGTGATTACTCTGCAGCCCAACTGGACCCATGTGTGTCTCTGCCTCCAGATACCATGAGCCCGAGTGTGATCCAGCCTGAGTGTGATCCATCCAGAGTGTGATCAA
>NW_027542445.1:0-307 GCF_008692635.1 Crocuta crocuta
GGATGAGCACTGAGTGTCACGTGGAAACTAATTTGACAATAAACTTAAAAAAAACACAAAATAAATAAACCTTAAAATATTAAAACAATAAAGCATACCAGAGAGGAGGTGGGTGCTGCATAGGTGAAATAGATGAAGAGGATTAAGAATATAGGTAACATAAAGAGCACTGAATAATCATGTATAGAATTGTTGAATTTCTTTTTATTATTAATATTATTATTGTTATTTTAATGTTTATTTATTTTGAGGGAGAGAGAGGCAGAGTATGAGCAAGGGAGGGGCAGAGAGAGAGGGAAACACAGAA
>NW_027542446.1:0-305 GCF_008692635.1 Crocuta crocuta
AAAAAAACCTGTGGGTTAAGATCCAGATGGGGGTGGAGAATTGCTGCTGGGCGCCTGGATCTTCCGTCAGCCCGCCCCTGCCCTGCCGCGGGTAAGTTACTCTGAATAGAACTCTGTAAATGGCGTGGAGGGCCTTGCTGCCTTGTTTTACCATCTCCAAGTGCCTTCTCTGACTGAGGGTACTTTACTGCCCTCCTCCACCTTCTTTTTATTTAGTTTTTTAATGTTTATTTATTTTGGAGAGAGACAGAGACAGAGAGTGAGCTGGGGGAGGGGCAGAGAGAGAGGGAGACACAGAATCCAAA
>NW_027542447.1:0-307 GCF_008692635.1 Crocuta crocuta
TTTTTTTTTTTTGAGAAAGAGACAGAGACAGCATGAACCGGGGAGGAACAGAGTGGGGGAGAGAGAGAATCCCAAGCACCCTCCTCACTGTCACTGTCCGCATAGATCCTGACATGCAGCTCAAACTCACCAAACCAGGAGATCATGACCTCAGCAGAAATCAAGAGTCGGATGCTGAACCCTCAGAGCCACCCAGGTGCCCCCAGACTTATTCTTATCTTTAGCATTCTATTATCAGAATCTCCTCCTTCTTTCCTTAAATCACAATCCAGCCTCAGTATGGCCTGTTATACAAACAAACAAAGCC
>NW_027542448.1:0-307 GCF_008692635.1 Crocuta crocuta
ATTAATGTAAGGATTTGAGGTGCGACTATCCTGGGACTGTTCTTACAAGACACACACGAAGGAGATAAGGCAATGTGAAGATGGGGGCAGAGATTGGAGTCCGTGACCCCAAGCCAAGGAATGCCTGGCAGCAGCAGAAGCTGGAAGACGCAAGGAAGGATCCTCCCACAGAGTCTTCATAGGGAGCATGGCCATGCCCATGAGTAGATTTTGGACTCCTTGGCCTCCAAAATTGTGAGCGATTACATTTCTGCTGTTGTAAGCCACCCAGCTTGTGGTACTTTGTCATTGTCCTAGGAAAACTAAC
>NW_027542449.1:0-307 GCF_008692635.1 Crocuta crocuta
ACACCCTGTGTGGCCTCCCGTGTCTGGTTCCCTCCCTGAGCGTCGAGTGTTCGGGGTCCGTCCGCGGGGTGGTGGGTGTGGGCGCCTCGCTCCTGTGCGCGATGGATTCAGTGTCTGCTCCTCCGTCAGTGGGCCTGTGGGCCGTTCCCACCCCACGCTCCTCAGACAGCGTGGCCCTTTCTGGACGAGGGAAGCGAGTGCTCAGCACAGAGTCCAGGAGGGAACCTAGGAGCTTCTGAAAATGCAGGTTGCCGGGCTTCACGCAAATGCCACCCGCCTGAGTCACGTTGATCAGAATCAGCATCTC
>NW_027542450.1:0-307 GCF_008692635.1 Crocuta crocuta
TCTCTCTCTCTCTCTCTCCCCCCCTCAAAATAAATAAACTTAAAAAAATAGAGTATGTTTTCAGAAGCCAAGAAAATCCTGAAAACCTTTTTAAAAAAATGAGTCAAATTTATCAAGTGAAATGATAAAATACAAGAAAGAGACACCTGTCTGGCTCAGAACATAAGAATCTTGATCTCTGGGTTGTGAGTTTGAGCCCCTGGTTGGGTGTAGAGATTACTTAAAAGTAAATATACATGTTTATAATAAATTTATATAAAAACATATATATATGTTATATATATGTGATATATATATATCACAAGAA
>NW_027542451.1:0-308 GCF_008692635.1 Crocuta crocuta
GCTCTGAGCTGACAGCCAGGAGCCTGCTTGGGATTCTCCCTCCCTCTCTGCCCCTCCCCCGCACGCTCTCTCAAAAAAAAAACAATAAAACAAAGAGGGCAAAAGGAAAACATTACAAAGGAAGCAGCCCCCGTGATCCCCCAGGAAGGAAAGATCAGCGCAGCCTGGCACGGATTCTTCCCACTGTTTAAGGACCTGTGACTGGACGCTCCCTGAGAGCGGGTGCGGGTCCCCCGCTCACGCAGAGGACCCGAAACCGCGTGACAACAGCACAGGACCACAAAGTGCGGGCGCGCCCGGGCACCGTC
>NW_027542452.1:0-308 GCF_008692635.1 Crocuta crocuta
AACTTTACTGGGCAATCTACTCCTAAAGCTACGCCACCAATCATATCTCCCCCTAGGCTACCCAAGGACACCCCAGCAGCCAAGCTCTGAACGTCGCAAGGAAGGGGATCAGAAGGGGACCCAAAATGCAAAGAAGCAACTCGTCGGTTTACGCCCTTGAGCGCGCGGCAAAGGGCGCACAGCCCTGGCCGAGGTTCGGGGGTCCAGCTCCCCAGCCAGCCCCGCCCAGCGAGGCCTTTAACCGTTTCCGCGCCCTCGGCACCCCTCACTCACTGCGTGTGCTGGGCGCGGCCTGCGCCGAAGACCTC
>NW_027542453.1:0-303 GCF_008692635.1 Crocuta crocuta
TGTGTGTGTGTGTGTGTGTGTGTGTGTTTTGTTGTTACTCTGCACACACTTGGATGCCCAGAGTTTACCTCTATGGGGGAGGAGCAGCTCATGGGATTACAGTGAGCTCAGACTTGAGGTTTTCTAAATGTTGAAGCCATGAGAGCCCAGTAGACACGTTGACTAATCCCAGCGCCACATGGGAGACTGACGGGCTAGGGAGGGAGAATGTAGTGTTGATGAGGACAACTCAGCCACATTCCCCTTGGCACACCGCGTGTGGGTCCCTGCCTGCTGGTGCTGTCTTATAAACTCCGCCCCCCC
>NW_027542454.1:0-308 GCF_008692635.1 Crocuta crocuta
AATGGATATAAGCTGTTAGAAGTCAGGAAAATGATAATCCTGGGGAGAGGAAGAGGGGACGTTAGTGAGTGATATCCAGTCTTGTTTATGGTGCAGGTAACAAAGGGTGCATCCAGTTTGTGATAATTAATCAAGAAAACTCTCACCACGTGTTAACTTTTCCATATGTATGTATATTGAATATCAAGTTAAAAGCCTGATTATGGCAAAAAAAGTAATCTATATTCTTTTTAGAAACACTTGAAAAAAATTTAGAAAAAGAGCTAAAAATCACCTGTAGCTCTACCACCAAAATTTAGCCAGTGCTC
>NW_027542455.1:0-308 GCF_008692635.1 Crocuta crocuta
TGCTATATACCCACCTCTGTGAACGAACACCGTTGGGAACCCATCTTTCAACTAAGATCACGTTACCCTTATGTTAGTAATGTGCAAAACTGAGGCGGACACCAACGATGGAAGGGCTGTACGTTCAACTCTCTGAAAAAAACCAGGAGCGGAATGCAGTATTCCGTTACAATCTTGACTGACAAAGTCAGGAATATTTGAAAACACATGCGTGTAGTTATAAGAGAAGTGTTATACTTTATACTCCATATACTTTATGAAAAAATACTGTGGAGAAGCCATCATTCACCTAAAAACATGTTTCCCTA
>NW_027542456.1:0-308 GCF_008692635.1 Crocuta crocuta
CAGCTCCTCCGCTGAACTGCCGTCGGCCCCGGGCTGCAGTGGGCATGGGACGTGGGAAGGTAGCCACAGAGATGCCTGCGCCTCCACCCTCAATGGCTGAGCTCCACCCAGCGCGAGATGGGGGAGAGGGACCGTCTGTCTAAGGTGAGCTGGGTCACCGAGTGTGGCACAGAGGAAGGACTGACCTCAGGCTGTCTGGATATCTGGTGGGGGAGGGAAGGAACCTGCCCGTGCAACACACCTACCAGGAGCCCCTGCTCTGATTTTGCTCGCTCTGCCTGGTGCAAGATCCCCAACTCCCCATCCTG
>NW_027542457.1:0-308 GCF_008692635.1 Crocuta crocuta
TAAAAATTTTAAACTAGCCAAAACTACCAGACTCACCTGGCCTAAGGTGTTGCCTTTGTACTCGCTCATTGTTTGCAGTACCCTATTTGACTAATGGAATCTCGCCCCACACAACGTACTCATTGGCACACTGATGTCTCTTGGTATGCAACTCTCTGTTGATATCTTGTTATCTCGTGTTAGTATGGCCAACATCAGCAAAGTCTCTAATGTTTTACACAGTAGCCTATCATCAGCAAGTTAAAGAAGTCTTCCCAGATCCTAATTCAAAGGATCCTGTCTGTCATAGTGAAGAGTCTGGTGACTGG
>NW_027542458.1:0-308 GCF_008692635.1 Crocuta crocuta
ATGATGTTTCTGAGGTAGGGGCTTCAGATACATTGTAGAACTGGAAATTTTCCTTTATATTTCTTTGAAAAGTATGTATATTCATCTTACTGTTTCATACTAAATCTTTCATTAAAGTCAATATGAACTATCTCTGTCAAAATTTGTTGATAATTCCATGTTTACATTTGCAATGAAATGGTATATTGTTTACTTCTTTCAATTAACCTGCTGTTCTGGAAATTGCATGTTTTCTCAGTTGGACTAATTTCTTCACAACTTTTTTAATTTTTTAAAAATTTATTTCTGAGAGAGAGAGAAGGAGAGAG
>NW_027542459.1:0-308 GCF_008692635.1 Crocuta crocuta
ATACCATATACACACATATATATACCATATATACACACATATATATACCATATATAT
Source organism: Crocuta crocuta (assembly GCF_008692635.1). Taxonomy (NCBI): domain Eukaryota; kingdom Metazoa; phylum Chordata; class Mammalia; order Carnivora; family Hyaenidae; genus Crocuta; species Crocuta crocuta. The sequence continues at coordinate 58 of NW_027542459.1, forward strand.
ACACATATATACCATATATATACACATATATATACCATATATACACATATATACCATATATATGCACATATATATACCATATATATACACATATATACACATATATACCATATATATACACATATATACCATATATACACATATATACCATATATACCATATGTACACATATATACATCATATATATACATATATACATATATACCATATATACATATATACCATATATATACATATATACCATATATATA
>NW_027542460.1:0-308 GCF_008692635.1 Crocuta crocuta
ATCAGGCTTCCTACCTCCATGCCAGGGCTGCCCTGAGCTCCTGGATGGCCTCCCACAACCACACATCTCAGCTTCTGCCCTCGTTTTCTACCCGACATCTGCTCTCTGGTCAGCCGCCTCTTTAGGGGCCTGGACCTTGCTCAGGGCCTCTAGCTGCAGCCCAATCCCCGGACCCCCTGCCCAGAGCCCCCAGCTGCTGCTCAGCACAGTGTCACCCCCGTTGCCCCAGGAGGGGCTCCAGAGGCCGTGCTCCCCTGAGCCTAGGATGGACCCCTGACTCACCCCTGGGAGGGGTGATCCTGACAGAT
>NW_027542461.1:0-308 GCF_008692635.1 Crocuta crocuta
ATCAAGGTAGAGAATCACAGCCTTACGTTTGCGCCTTGACTCATGTTGGTAGGTTACAGCCAGGTACCAAGAGTTCTCTGCAAAGCTCAATAAGAAAATTCTGTCCAGCTGGCCAGAGGGCTCCCTGGGTACCCTGGACAGGTGTGTTTTCTGAGCTTGAGGAAATCCCTGTGGTTCTCTTTGGGCAGGGGAGCAGGGTCCAGGCGTGGCTGAGTCCTGTGGCCCAGGGGACCACTAGACAGGTAGGAGGGCAGCCTCTGCGGAGAGGCTGCGGCTGAGGGATTTTAAAACTGAGAAAGCTCGGGATG
>NW_027542462.1:0-307 GCF_008692635.1 Crocuta crocuta
CTTTTTAGGTGTTGAGTTTGATAAGTTCTTTATAGATTTTGGATAGCAACCACTTATCTGATAAGTCGTTTGCAAATATCTTCTCCCATTTCGTTGGTTGTCTTTATTCTAGTTTTGCTGATTTCCTTCACTGAGCAGAAGCTTTTTATTTTGATGAGGTGCCAATAGATCATTTTCACTTTTGTTGTCCTTACCTCTGGAGACGTGTTGAGTAAGAAGTTCTGCGGTCAAGGTCAAAGATGTTCTTGCTTGTTTTTCCTTGAGGATTTTGATAGTTTCCTCTCTTACATTTAGGTCTTTCATCCAT
>NW_027542463.1:0-308 GCF_008692635.1 Crocuta crocuta
CGAAGTGCCCCGCTCACCCAATAAGCAAGGAGCTCCTATCCCCACCCCTTCCGGAAGGCGCCTCTGTACCTCAAATTCACATGTCTCAGTGCTCAATGCAAACCCAGGTCTCTGAAGACCTGTGGGCTCGTGCCATGTTCCGGGACCATGGGGAGCTGCCCTTTCTCCCCTCCTCCCCCACCATTCCCTGCATGCCTAACATTCCTGGACCATCAGTACCCTCCATCCTCCCGCTCCCACACGCCCCGCCCTTTGCCCCAAGGACTCAGCCCTGCAGATGGGGTCTGGGAGAGGGACGGGCAGCTCCC
>NW_027542464.1:0-308 GCF_008692635.1 Crocuta crocuta
CTGAGGAACCAAGATTTGGTCTGACTAAACTAGACTCTTGCGTGCTGGAGGAGCTAACTGCAAAACGATGTGTTGCCTTCACAAACAGTGAACAAGGGGGAGGACAGGAGGCTGCTCAGATAAACCAAAGGAATATTTCTAGGTGAAAAGAAATCTCAGTGGAATGGAGAAATGTGCTATGCCTGGCTCTGTTGCAGACGTCAGATGACACTGGCCACACGAAGATGAAATGTGCTCCTAGGGCCTGCAATGGAACAGCCGCCCCTCCTGACAACCATTCAGCCCCTACTCAGAGTCTGGTTGGTGTT
>NW_027542465.1:0-308 GCF_008692635.1 Crocuta crocuta
TGTTTCATGGAAGCAGTGTTCTCTTCTTACTCAAAAGAGACAAAACAAACAAAACGAAAAACAAAATAAACAAAAAAATATGTGAGGCCAATATTTTCTCAAATACTCTTCATTTTCCTGCAACAAATCAATTTCTGAGTCCTTAGGGTATTGGCCCACCTTATTGTTTGGAAAGACTTTAATATTTGGAACTGGGTATTTCTTTACTTTTTACTTGAAGGGAGATAAACATGTTAATGTAGGTACATTTTATCTGTGTTCCTGGTGTTTGTCAGACATCTATCAACACTTTTATCTTTTCTGTTAAA
>NW_027542466.1:0-308 GCF_008692635.1 Crocuta crocuta
CACAGCAGGGGACCAGGTCCCCGCAGCCTCAGGTCCCCGTTTCCCTCTGGCTTGGGCTTCCCGGTTTCCTCTTCTGCCACCAAGTGTCACCCGTGGCCCAGGGCTCACGCGGATGACTCAGGACCACCTCCCTGTGCTCAGGGCCTCACCTTAATTACCATGACCTTTCACCTGGACTACAACTGGCCCCAGGTTCAAGGCGTTAGCTCGTGGCCCTATCCCCATCACAGTAACCGCCCAGGCCTGAGGAGCCCACGTGGTCGGCACCGAGCAGGTGCACCTGGTCCTCAGCACCGAAACGGGGGGGG
>NW_027542467.1:0-308 GCF_008692635.1 Crocuta crocuta
CAGGTGTCTCCATCCAGGGCAAGGGAGAAAGGGTTTCAGATTCTCACCTGAGTGCGTCATGGCCTGGCTGCCCTGGGAGGATGTAAATTCCTAAGCACTTCTTCTGTCTGAAAGGGCACAAGCAAAACCGGCTCCACAGGCTGGCCTCCTTGAGAGCAAGCCTTGGGTGCTGGCTCCCCAAGCTGAAGGCATGGCATGTCAGGGAGCACTCAGTGATGGTGAGAAGGAGCCAGGGTATCCAAGCACAGTTCCAACATTACCTGGCTGTGCCTCCTGATACACATCTGGGTCACCTTTCAACACATCAA
>NW_027542468.1:0-308 GCF_008692635.1 Crocuta crocuta
CCTCTCTCTCTGACCCTCCCCTCCTCACACTGTCTCTCTCTCTCACTCACTCTGTCAGAAATAAATAAAACCTTAAAAGGGTCAAGGTCATAAAAGGCAACGACAGACTAAGGAATTGTTAGAGGCTAAAGATGAAATGCAATGTGAGATGCTGGATAGGGTCCTGGGACAGACAAAGGACAGAAGTAGAAGAACATCCAAAGCCTGTAGTTAATAGTATCAGACCAGCATTAATTTCCTCATCTTGATTCTTGCTCTGTGGTTATGAAAGTTGTTTTTTTTTCCTAGGAGGGAGAGAGAGAGAGAGA
>NW_027542469.1:0-307 GCF_008692635.1 Crocuta crocuta
AAGTATAGTTGAAGGGCATCTGGGTGTCTCAGTTGGTTAAGCATCTGAAGTATCTGACTCTTGATTTTGGCTCAGGTCATGACCTCATAGTTCATGGATTTGAGCCCTATGTTGGGCTCTGTGCTAATAGCATGGAGACTGCTTCAGATTCTCTGTCTCACTCTCTCTCTGCCCTTCCCCCACTTGCACACACGCATCCTCTCTCGCTCTGTCAAAAAAGAATAGAAAAATAGTTGACACACCATATTGTATTCATTTCATAGTTTATTTATTTTTGAGACAGAGAAACAGAGCATGAGTGAGGGAG
>NW_027542470.1:0-308 GCF_008692635.1 Crocuta crocuta
CCTTCAGGCAATCAAAACTTGGCTTTAATACCTTTTAACACCTTTGCAAACCATCTTTTTGAATTCACACTGCAAAGAGTTTTGGCTAACTCTTAGTTGCCTCCTTTGAGTTACATATTCTCTCTTTTTAATGTTTTGCAGTCATGGTTTTAGAATTTTGTGTATTTTCCTTTTTGTTTTTCATGGTCAGTATTGCAATTATACTGTGTTTAGTTATTTTTCATTGCAGATAGATGGTATATTAAGAACATGCTTAAAAACAGGGTTTCTGATCTGTTCTGGAAAGTTAGCCATAGTTTTATAAAGCA
>NW_027542471.1:0-308 GCF_008692635.1 Crocuta crocuta
ACATGGACCCCAATGTTCATAGTGGCACTCTCAACAATAGCCAAACCATGGGAAGAGCCTAAGTTGCCGGAAGCCGGCTCCAGCAGGTCCCTGAAGGACGGACGTTGTCAGCAAGGGAGAGTGAGAGAGACCCGAGATTCTTTATGATCACCAGATAGGCATCTTTGTCCTGACGGTTTTGGTGTCTCTATAGGTCAAACGATAACATGACATCAGAAAGAGGAATTTTTACAATGGATACTCTTTGTGATAAGATGATTTGAAAAGTGTACAGAAGCAGGTTTTACGGAAGTATTCTTGCAGAACTA
>NW_027542472.1:0-308 GCF_008692635.1 Crocuta crocuta
CTTTAAGCTGCGGGGTGACAAAAGCTGGCTCCGGCTCTGCAGACTCACTCTGGGCGGTCTGCTGAGCTGACTTGGTGTGTGTTCTTTTGTTGAAACTGCGGGGGGTAGAAGTAGGGGAGCAGGGGCTTAGCTGAGTCCCTGGAGTCGTCCGGGTGACCTGCGGTGGCCGATGCGGATTGGTAGGGGTGGTGCTGGTGCAAAGTGGCCAGATTCTACACGTGTTTCAGAGACGTGTGCGAGACAGACAAGGCAGGGAGGGTTCCAAGGTTTTTTGGTCCAGGAGTGGTAAGAATGATGCTGCCGTTAAT
>NW_027542473.1:0-308 GCF_008692635.1 Crocuta crocuta
ACTTGTCGCCTCCCTCGGGCACACAGAGAGGTTTCCGTGAGGGGCGCGCGCAGAAGCCTGCGGTACGTTTGAGGCAACTCTAGGCTTAGCCTTTATGAGCATGAAACTGAACACTGGCGTTTAATAAATACAAATAATTGACTTAATATAAGAACCAAGTTTCTATAGCTCAAAAATTCATAAACAAGATTAAGAGGCCGAAACACAATGGGAAAATATTTGCAACATACTTTCATAAAAACTTTAGGAAACAATATCTCAGTTCAGTTTGGGAAACATGAGGTAATATTCCTGGAGGGGAAAAAAAA
>NW_027542474.1:0-308 GCF_008692635.1 Crocuta crocuta
TTTGGCAGGGGCTGCATTTACACCCATGCTGTGCTGGCCGTGGCCTCCATTTCTCCTGCGAAATCCCCAAGCACAGCTGAAGCACAGTTCTAAAGGGATGGCAGTAGTGCTCTGCCCGCTTGTCCCACGTCCCTGTGACCACAGAGGGCTTACCAACACAGGGTCATTGAAGCTCAGCCTTCAAATTCCACATGGGACGCTGGATAGTCTGAAGGAGCCCAGGAGGCCCGGCTCCCTACAGGTGTCACAGTGACCATGAGTGCGGACTACTGCACGGACTGTAAGGTGACCACCTGACCACACAGGTC
>NW_027542475.1:0-309 GCF_008692635.1 Crocuta crocuta
TTTTGGCACATTTCTCACCAGGGATGAGGTTTCTCACCAGCCACAGGTGATCATCCAGGACTCTCCTGGGACACCCAGCAGACCGGCTTCCTCCCTCCAGGGCAGGTGGGAGTCCTATTCTCTGCAACCCATCCATCAAGGCTAGTTTCAATGGCTTAGAACCGACCCCTTTCAGGATTACCGTAACCATGTTGACTTGCAGCAGCCAGTCCCCTCTCAAAAGGACTGTAGTAATGTGATAAAAGCACTCAAGTCTTGATTTTAAAAGATAGGATGAGAATAAACTATTAAAAAAGGAATAAAATAAAA
>NW_027542476.1:0-309 GCF_008692635.1 Crocuta crocuta
AAGAATCAAGATCCATGATTCTCATGTTAACACCCACGAGAAAGCATCCACCATGGATGAGGCAGTGACCAACAAAGTAGACACAATCAGTTGGCTGGTTGATGGCATCCAGACTTTGTCATCAGCCACCACAGAACTGACACAATGGAAACAACAGAGTAACCACAGGGGCAGAGATGGAGGTCACACATGGGCCCAAAAGGAATCTATTACTGCCACTTCAGGATGTCCAACCTGTTAGCACCATAGACCAATGTTGAGCCTCCAATATGATACTTTTCCTTGAGAAGATTGATGGGCCACTTGGTA
>NW_027542477.1:0-309 GCF_008692635.1 Crocuta crocuta
AGCCTACCCCTGCCTCCCCCTGCCCGTCCTGCCTCCCCCTGCCCCTCCTGCCCTCTCCCCCCGCCCCCTGCTCACCTGCACAAGCTCCCTGCTTCCCTGAGCTTCTGGCCTGGTGGCAGATCCAACCTCTCTGTGCTCCCCAAAGGCTCACCTCCTCCTAGCTGGTCCTCTCCCTGCCCCCCCCCCCGCCTTTTCCTGGCCCCTCAGGCTGAGCCAAGGCTTTGGATCCTTCTAGTTTCTTGCCTCTGCACATCTGAGACCTGGCTCTGCCAGCTGAGGCCTCAGCTCTCCCCACCCTGGAGCACATAG
>NW_027542478.1:0-309 GCF_008692635.1 Crocuta crocuta
ACATCTGCGGAAAACTCTGGTATCTGAGGCCAGGCACGCGGGTGGCGGGGAGGAGAGAGGGCGGCATCGGCAGCGCCGGCGAGCTCACCTGATCCCTTTGTTCTGGGCCACGTAGTGCAGGGAGAGTCTGGACACGGCAGAGATGACCTGGGGAGACCAGAGACATGCTTCTGTCAGTCCACGAGAAACCAGAAAGTCGCCACAGAACCGCCGTGAAGAGTCTGCGCAGAGCTGTTTGCTGAGCGCGTTTCATCTCGGCAAAAAACAATCCCACACTCGCCGCGTCACGTTTGGGGGCCGGGTACCCAT
>NW_027542479.1:0-309 GCF_008692635.1 Crocuta crocuta
CCATGGACTGTGAAATGTGCTCTGCCCCCAGCTCGCACCTTCCATTCTGTGATGACAAATGATCATCTTCCAACTTTGGGGAAGTCCTACCAGCTTCTGTGTTCACTCAGTGATACAGATTCTCACTTGCTGTTCCAACAGCTCATAAAACAAGCTCATTATATGACATGACAAGGGAAACTCTTCTACTCAACACCTTTCATAGGCATGTCTTTTGGAAATACCCAAGAAAATGTAAGGGTCAAAAAGATAAGGGTGGGAAAAGTGTATACAAAATAAAGTTAAATTTTTCAGGAAGGGCAACAGATC
>NW_027542480.1:0-309 GCF_008692635.1 Crocuta crocuta
ACTAGAACACTCCAAAGAGATCCAGCTCTGAATCTAGAACATAGGAATCTTCTGATTTCCAACCTAGTTGAAGGTCTCCCTGATGCAAAGAAGTAAATTGAGGATAATGTAGTTGGATGGGTGGGACAGTGTCCATATCATTCTGGTAGCAGCCAGTTCTTTGAGGAATTAAAGGCAATTATGTATATCTTACGAATTGAGTATAAACACAGAAATGTGGTTCTGGAAACAACTCAAAGTCACTTATCTTTTTTGTCAGTCTTCAAATCTCTTCTAATCATTAGAAAGGCTCTCAGATTTTGTAAAAGA
>NW_027542481.1:0-309 GCF_008692635.1 Crocuta crocuta
AGATCACTGTTTCTGCTGTCTCCCCTCGGGGTGTTTGCCTTCTCTCCGGGAGCAGTGCAGTGCCCTCCCGGCTCTATCCTAGCCAAGCCTGCTGACCTTTAAAACTCCAGGGTTTAGAGACATGGTGTGGGCAGGGGCCTGGGCTGCTCTTCTGGGTAGGGGCCACCCTACTGGGACTGTGGCAGACTTGACTGAGAGGGACGGTCCTCACAGAACGCGGGTGGAAAAGGAGCTAAAGGAGCTAGGGCTTGGTGTAAGCAAGTGGGGCAGCCAGTGTTAGCCCTGTGGCTCCCTGTTTATGCTGAGGGG
>NW_027542482.1:0-309 GCF_008692635.1 Crocuta crocuta
GGGAGAGACAGAGCAGAGGGCTTCCTGGAGGAGGTGGTGTCATCACAGCCAGGCCTGAGGGGCTGAGGCAGCCAGGGCGGCAGGGAAGTGCCCAGGAGGGGAGGAGCCACGGGCAGCTTCCAGGACCCACAAGAGCTGCTTTGCTCTGAAGAGAGGGGCCACCAGGCCACGTGCCACCAGACCACCAGGCCACACGAGTGGCAGCAGGGAGAAGACAGGAGCGGACAGGCGAGAGGTGAGGCCTGAACTAGGGCAGGGCCCCAGAGGTGGGGGTGGGGGAGCGGGAGGAATGGGGGGAGGGGGGAGCGA
>NW_027542483.1:0-309 GCF_008692635.1 Crocuta crocuta
GCTCTAGGTGGGTTATCGCAGAGGACAGAAGCACTGCCCCCAGTGCTCTGGACCGTGTTGTCACGTTTGCGTAGCTGGTGGCCCCCTGGGCGACACGGCGATGCACTCTGGGTGACACATCCCCTTGGAACAGAGCTCCCCAGCCCCGCAGGAGGGTGCAGGGAGCCCTTCCGTAGCAAGGACAGAAGAAGTCTGTCCCACAGCCCCCTGCCCTGTCCCCTCCGCTACTCAGCCATTAGCAAAAACTGTGCAGCATCCTCCCGTCTCCCCAGGTGCGGGAGGGGACACTGACCCTTGCCAGGCAAGGGC
>NW_027542484.1:0-309 GCF_008692635.1 Crocuta crocuta
GAGAGATACTGGCTTCCAGTTATGCAATGAACAAGTCACCAGAACAGAAGGCACAGCATAGGGAATATAGCGGATGATATTCTAATAGTGTTGGATGCTGACAGATGGTAGCTACAGTTGTGGTGAGCCTTGTATAATGTATATAGAAGTTGAATCACCATGCTGTACATCTGAAACTAATGTAACACTTTTGGTCAATTATATGCAAATAACATAATTTTTAAAAAATGAGTCTTCTGATGTCCATGTTCCCGACTGAAGTCAGACAAGGGTATGCATCCTTCCTGTTTCAGTTTTATATTGTAAAAA
>NW_027542485.1:0-309 GCF_008692635.1 Crocuta crocuta
CAGTGGGCCCTATTTATCACAGTCATTGACCCAGAAAATGAACCTAAGTTAAGTTCCCATACATAGTCACAAGGTGACCCAACCTGCTGCCCAGGGCCCATTGCCCAACACCTGAGAGGTGTAGCTTAGTTCTTCCCTTGTGGATTTACTAGAGCAACTCCAGGAGCTGTTCAGTATCCTCTTCTGCCTATTACGGGCAGGTCTGCCAAAATGAACCCGGGGTCCTTATCCATCTGACTGGCATTGCCCGAGCTCGTTCCTGGGCCTCACAGGTTCCGTTAGGGCACAAGGGGACCTCACTCCAGCGCA
>NW_027542486.1:0-309 GCF_008692635.1 Crocuta crocuta
TTTGGGAAAATATTCCTGTGCTCCTGTAAGCGGGAGGAGCTTTCAGGAGTTCGGTTATGTTTTCGGTGAGCCAGAAGTCCTTCACTGCCTGTGTCGTGCCCAGGGCGATGGCCCTGTACATCCTGCCCGCCAGCCCGTTAGGGTCATGGACTTCCGCTCCCTTGCTGCAGGCATTAGGTCAGTCCCCTATCTTCCCTCGTCTGCTTTCAACCTCCTTGTAGCCTCAGGGTTCAAAGGTCATTGTCGTTCACACAGTATTTACAGGGAGAGATTTTCAAAACGCGTCGGCTCTTGTTTTCCCTCTTCATC
>NW_027542487.1:0-309 GCF_008692635.1 Crocuta crocuta
CACCCGCTTTCCATCCCTTGGCTCTAGCTATTTCCACAGGAATCACAGAAGCACCTGAAGCCTATGCCAGAGCCGCAGTCCCAAAGGGGCGGGCCCCCCCTGGACACCCAAGGGCACACCCCTGTGGTGGTAGGTCCCAGGGACTGAGGGGTGGGCTGCGTGCTCCCACCTCCCCTGTAGCCCTGGCCAGGGGACATCATGACACCGAGCGACTTTCGAGTTCAGACACTCACAGGGGATAAGAGCGAACCGAGACCTAAACCACACGCCTTATACAAACATGACCTGTAAACGGGTCCCGGCTTCAGC
>NW_027542488.1:0-308 GCF_008692635.1 Crocuta crocuta
CAGGAAACCATCAAAACCCTAGAGGAGAAAGCAGGAAACAGCCCCCTTGACCTCAGCTGCAGCAATTTCTTACTTGATACATTTCCGAAGGCAAGGAAAACAATCAAAAACAAAAATGAACGATGGGAACTCATCAAGATAAAAAGCTTCTGTACTGCAAATGAAACAATCAACAAAACTAAAAGGGAACTGACAGAATGGGGAAAGATTCTTGCAAATGGCATATGGGATAAAGGGCTAATATCCAAAATCTATAAAGATCACTCACCAACTCCACATTCAAAAAACAAATAATCTAGTGAAGAAAT
>NW_027542489.1:0-309 GCF_008692635.1 Crocuta crocuta
CAGGTTCGATTACTGGCAACTAGGCCAGTTTTCCACTGGAAAAGGTCATTTGATTCTGGTGGGCCACCTGTCTGGGCCACAGATAATTGGATTTTGGCTTGGAGATTTTGGGAGCTTGTGCTCTGAGTGTCTTCTTTTGAATGAGAGTCTGTCACAGCCATATCTGTAGCAACTTGAATTCCAAAGCCACTGTAGCTGCCCCTTATGTAAGTGTCCAGGGCCTTGGCTGACTGCTGTTTCACTTCAGCCAGTTGCTCACTTTGGAAACCCTCTGAAATGGCTTTCCACCAGTAGATTCCTCCCAAGTGC
>NW_027542490.1:0-309 GCF_008692635.1 Crocuta crocuta
CCCCCAGGGCAGGCGGTGCTGCCCCGGCCGGGGGCGGGCGCCCTGCCTGGGGAGGAGCCTCCTCTCCCGCCTGTGAGCATCAGGACGTTGTCTCGGTCCCCACATAAACGTCCCTCAATCTTGCAGTCCAGCGACAACCAGGTCCTCTGGGAGCTGATCGGCGGCCCGCCCAGGACCAGGAACGTGTCCGCCTGCTGGCAGGACGGCCGGTTCTTCGCGGAGAACGAGACCTGGGTGGTGGACAGCTGCACCAAGTGCACCTGCAAGGTGAGGCCCGCACGCTCCTGCGCGGGGACCGCCCACCCACGG
>NW_027542491.1:0-309 GCF_008692635.1 Crocuta crocuta
CTGCACCCCAGGACAGTTCACAGCCCAGTCCTGGTGGTGTTGAGACTCCTTGAGGCCGAGTGCAGCTCCCCACCCAAGGGCAGTGCCCTGTCTCCCTTGCCCTGTGTCACTTCCGGTGAAGCCGACCTCAAGGCCAGAGACGCAGCTCCAAACCTACCGGCCAACTATGCGGTGGCTGGAGATGCAGAGAGCTCTAAGTCTGGTGAGGACTTAGACACAATAGCTGGCCTACAAAGCAAGGTGTGCCAGGCACTGTCAGAGACGGCTAAACAGGGTCCAGCAGGGCAAAATTCCCCAGGGAACAGACAT
>NW_027542492.1:0-309 GCF_008692635.1 Crocuta crocuta
CGGGCTGTCCAGCGTGGTCTACATGTCACGGACGCTACTTCCAGTTGTTGTCCTGGCTCTAGCTGTTTGTGTCGCGCGCGGAGTCATTTAGCAGCTGTGCCTCAGCGTCTCTGATCATGAACCTGAGGCCAAGAATCCATAGCGGGGCCGCGGGGGTCCCGCGAGGGAACGTGCCTGGAGCCGAGTGGGGGCTCAGTGGGCCTTTTTCTCCCCTTCCTTCCTCCACCTTTGCTTCCTAGTTATAAAAATGAAGAGTTAGAATAAACACCCTCCAATTAAAAAAGACTGGGTCTGTGCACTAAAAAAAAA
>NW_027542493.1:0-309 GCF_008692635.1 Crocuta crocuta
TCCTCCGTTAAGTTCCTCCTAACCCTCCTATACGTGCAAACATATATTTTTTAAATGTTGTGTTTGAGTCAAATACTATTAGTATAGAGGCAGAACAGTAGTACACTGGGCTCAAAACAGCGGGTTAATAAACAGTTAAGGTCAAGGTGGAGGGAAAAAAAGAAAAAGACTGACAGTCCCATTGAATGAAATGCCATAATTGTAGAACTCTCTAATAAGCTTTCTAGACGCCATGTAACAGTGCATTTATAATGACTAATAACCAATGTAACATGATTCCATTGGAGGGAATAAAATGATCTGTGACAC
>NW_027542494.1:0-309 GCF_008692635.1 Crocuta crocuta
TCTCATTGCAGAGAGAAAGATGGGGATTTTGCCAAAGGGGGAGAGAAGCATAGCCCCTCTGGCCTATTTTCCTCACCACAGTCCCCTTTGCACTTCACGTTCCAGCTGTCCTAACAGCTGCAAACTGCCAGTGTGCCCTGCTGCTTTGTGCCTCTCCCTCCTTTCATCCACTCTGCTTCCTCTCTCCTGGCTGACTTTCCTACCCTGTCATCTGATAATCAAACTTCGTCAAGATTAAACTTAACTGCTACCCTATGTATGAATATGCAGGTAGTAAGGTGTAGTGATTAAGAGTAGGGACCCTGGGGG
>NW_027542495.1:0-309 GCF_008692635.1 Crocuta crocuta
TTGTATGTTGATGGCTATATATATGCTTCTTATCAACTTTTGTAGGTTTTAGATGGCAGACAGCTGTGTTTTCTTATAATAACTGTGTAGTTTTTCCATTTATTCATTGAGTAAATACTGAGTGGCTTTATCAGATATTGTAACTTTGGGTTTGGAGGGGGAAAGTCGAGTTTAAACACTGCTTCTATCACTTATAGCTGGATGAGTGTCATTTTTAACTTTATAAATCCTAGGCTTCATCCTTGGTAGATGTGGAAAATAGTTGTTATACTTTATAGTGGTAAAGTAAGAATTAAATAAGGCAATGGA
>NW_027542496.1:0-310 GCF_008692635.1 Crocuta crocuta
AAAAATATTAAAAAAAAAAAAAAAAAAAAGAAGAGTCTCCAGGCAACTGGTCCTGGGCATCTCTGAGGAAGTGTGGTTGTAGGAAGTGTTGTTAGGGTTTTGTAAGTGTATGTTATGGGAAGGAAGTGTCATCTTGGGGTGAGGAAGTGTTGCTGGGTTGATGCTCCTAGGAACAGAAAGCACACTGAAAGCAAGTAGTTCCTTCTTTCTCCTTCCATCTGACACTCTCCCTCTATCATCTCCCCACACAAACACACACACATTACTACTACCACCACATAACTACCTCATGTACATACCACATACATCT
>NW_027542497.1:0-308 GCF_008692635.1 Crocuta crocuta
AAAAAAAAAAAAAAAAAAGGAGGTTGAATAAATGAGAGGCCATTTTTATAAAATAATGACCAAAAAACATTCTTTATGCACTTGGATACATATAAAAGTAAACATTTCCATTTATGTAAATTATACACATGTATACACACATATATATGTATGCATCCATGTATATGTGTAAGTATATATGTGTATAAATACGTTAATGCAAGGAGAAAAGTTATAGCTACAGACATGTATCACGCTCCATGATAAACTATGAAGTGCATTAAGAATATGGTTTCCAGGGGCGCCTGGGTGGCTTAGTCGGTTAAGCG
>NW_027542498.1:0-310 GCF_008692635.1 Crocuta crocuta
CTCTTCCTTCTGCTCTTTGGGCTTAGTTAGTTAGTTAGTTAGTTTTAGTTATGAGAGATATAAAGTGAAGTTGTTTATTTGAGATCTCTTTTTTCAAAGGACAGTGTTTCCTACTAAGAAATTCCCTTTTAGTACTGCTTTTGTGAATACTGTAAGTTTTGGCATAGTGTGTTATTTTTATTTAGACAAGAGCTTTAAATCAACTGTCTTAAATATGCTCAAAGATTAAACAAAAACATAAAAAAATAACAGAATCAGTATAAACATACTTCATAACATGGAGAATATCTATGAATAAACTAAGTTATAT
>NW_027542499.1:0-310 GCF_008692635.1 Crocuta crocuta
AAAATGGGAGTGAAAACTCCCAAAGGCTTTACATGTCAGAACACAAAGCAGAAGTCTAACAATCTGACTTTGAAAGAAAATAAAGTAATGCCTTTATAATGCATATTCCAAATAAAATATTTGGCATTAAGTCTGAAAAAAATAATCACTCAAAATGCTAGAATTAAAACTTCATAATAGTAATGGGAAAATCACAAAATATACAAATTTAAATATGTTCATTTTCATGGATTAGAAGACATGACAATTTTCCCCAGTTTTATTTTTGGTTCAACACAATCACAGTAAATATCTCAGAGAGTTTTATGCA
>NW_027542500.1:0-310 GCF_008692635.1 Crocuta crocuta
CTAATAGTTATATTTTCAGAATACTTTAAGGAGTTGGCATTTTGAGTTTTAGACACCTGCAGCCTGGAACAGCAACATTACTAGATTCCACCCAGGAAGTTATATGTGCAGGCTAAAGAGAAGCAGAATAGTAACATGTAAAATGAGGAGGACAGATACTGGTCCACTGGCACTCATCCATCTGGCCAGTCCTTGTAGACAAACAACCACCGAGATGCTGTCATAGAGTAGACGCTGTGAGTGAGACCATCCTGGCTGTGAAACTGAAAGTCCCAGGGGAACTGGGAAGGGAAAGATGTTTTCAGCTATG
>NW_027542501.1:0-310 GCF_008692635.1 Crocuta crocuta
ACACACACACACACACACGCAATTGGAAAGGCAACAGGTATATGAAGGTTAAAGGACATGGTACTAAATAACGAATGGATCCAACAGGAAATCAAAAGTGGAAAAAAATACATGGAAATAAATGAAAATGAAAACACAATGCTCCATAACATTTGGGAAACAGCAAAAGTGGTCTAAAAGGAAGTTTAGAACAATACCTACCTCAAGAAGCAAGATAAATCTCATATAAAAAGAAATCTAACCTTCCACTGAGAGTAGCTAGATAAAGCACAAAAAATAAAGACTGAATCCAGTAGAAGGAAAGAAATAA
>NW_027542502.1:0-310 GCF_008692635.1 Crocuta crocuta
GCATGCTGTATATGTTAGTGTGTGTGCTTATGTTATTTCTATTTATATGCACAGCTATGTATAAATACAAGCACAAATATTTACATATATATACATATACATATGCATATATTTGTGCACATTTAATTTAATGAAAAACAAAAACAAAAGGCCATGTCTATTCACCTGTCTAGTAGAACAGACACTTGAAGTTAAACACAGAACTACCTATGACCCAGCGATTGCACTACTAGGTATTTATCCACTAGTAGGATACAGGTGTGCCGTTTCAAAGGGACATATGCACCTTAATGTTTATAGCAGCACTATC
>NW_027542503.1:0-308 GCF_008692635.1 Crocuta crocuta
TTTCATGTGTCTGTTGGCCATCTGGATGTCTTCTTTAGAGAAATGCCTGTTCCTGTCTGCTGCCCATTTGTTAACTGGATTATTTGAGTTCTGGGTATTGAGTTGTATCCGTTCTTTATATATTTTGGATACTAACCTTATATTGGGTAGGTCATTTGCACTGCAGATATCTTCTCCCATTCAGTATGCCATCTTTTAGTTTTGCTGTTTGTTTCCTTTGCTGTACACACACACTTTATTTTGATATAATCCCAATAGCTTATGTTTGCTTTTATTTCCTTTGCTTCAGGAGATATATCTAGAAAAAC
>NW_027542504.1:0-308 GCF_008692635.1 Crocuta crocuta
GGCTCTGAGCTGTCAGCACAGAGCCCGATGTGGGGCTCAAATTCAGGACTGTGAGATCACCACCTGGGCCAAAGATGGATGCTTACCCGACTGAGCCACCCAGGCACCGCACTCCTTTATTCCTTTTAACTGCCCTCCCTGTGAGAGTAACACCTAATTGGTAGGAAAAATGATTAGAAAAGAGGTTGCCTGATTAGGGCCTCACAGAGGTTTTTTGGAGATTGGATCCATTGGATCTGATTTAAAAAAAAAAAAAAGAATCTCGGGCTTCAGACAACACGCTGCCTCTGACATATTGGAAGTTCAGC
>NW_027542505.1:0-310 GCF_008692635.1 Crocuta crocuta
ACATCTCAGCCTTAGGAATGTCAGGGGAGATAGCCATATATTTAATAAGAGCCTCCCTCAACATCTCCAAAAAGTCCATTGGGCTCTCATTTTCTGTTTGTAAAATAGTGGCTAATTTACAATAATTTAAGAACTAAATTTAGATTTCCTTAATTTTTTACAAAACATCTGTCTTATTAAGCGTCTGAATTAACCAAAACATTTTATCTTTCCAGGGCAACTAAAAAACATATGTAATATTTTGAAAGGCTTGTATACACTTATCCAATCAGAAAATTGACCTAGATCTGTTTTTATCTGTCTTAAGCCT
>NW_027542506.1:0-310 GCF_008692635.1 Crocuta crocuta
CAGTGACCTCTGGCAGATCACACTGTGAACATCTCGCACTTAATTCTTCCGGTCCTTTCACAGCATGTCCTGGAGAAAGCCATCCGGGCAGTACACTTGCCTTCCCCTCATGCTATTTCCTGTACGCACAGCCCCCAGATACCAAGTGATACTGGCATGTTGTGTCACACGCAAAGCCAAGAACAGAATTGCTTTCACTGATGTATTTTCCAAGACAGTCAAGGGTTATGGGTTCCTTCCCAGGTAAAACAACATGCAAGTGTCGCTCAGTTTACAGGGAAGTTACATTTACGGAAAATCCACTTTATGG
>NW_027542507.1:0-310 GCF_008692635.1 Crocuta crocuta
TTTGTATGGACCACTGTTTATTTTTTCATTTACCTAATTTATCATATCTCTAATGATATAGAATGTGATGCATCTTTTCATATGCTTATTTGCTATCTGTATATCTTTAGTGAGATGTCTATTAAGGTGCTTGGCCATTTTTTAATCGGGTTATTTCTTATTGATGAATCTAAGATCTCTAAATATATTTTCGATAAGAATCCTTTATCAGATGTGTCTTTTGCAAATATTTTCTCTCAGTTTTTGTCTTGTCTTATTCGCTTGATACTGTCTTCTGTAGAGCAGGCTTTAATTTTAATGAAGCCCAGTG
>NW_027542508.1:0-310 GCF_008692635.1 Crocuta crocuta
ACAGTGTTGTTTCACAGAGTTGAGCATAGTGCACTGCCATCTTTTCTGCCTACATCTTTTTCAATAACCACCCACGGAGTGAAACATGATTTTATGTGAATGATGGCTTCCCCACAATGGTCTTTCACTGAGTTGATTATATAACATTTTCCTCATACTTCCATGCATGTGTTTTCAAACATGACTCACTCAGTGAACGAAGATGGTAACTGAATGCTGCAATCTGCACATTGTTGTTTGGTAGAGCTGAGCGTATTGCACTTAAATCATTGGTTTCCCCACGTGTATTGTAACACTACTAACATAGAGA
>NW_027542509.1:0-310 GCF_008692635.1 Crocuta crocuta
CTAACCCCACTTTGGTTCCTGCTGCTTCCCTACACACTTCTTGCTTTGGTCTCTTCCAACTGTTCCCTATAGTTAGTAGGTCCTGCTCAGAAGCCCCTGCTCCCCACCCCCAAATTCCTGTTTTCTTCACCCAGGTCAACTTGTCCTCAGAGTTGTGTTTCAGATGGTAGCCCCCACTTTGATTGCTGCCCCCCTACAATTCCAGCTTTGGTCTCTTCCACTTGCTCCTATTGGTTCGCTGGTCCTGCCCAGAAAGGCCCCAACGAAGAGTCCCATTTGTTGGTCTCAGGTGAGGTTGTACTCAGAGTGG
>NW_027542510.1:0-310 GCF_008692635.1 Crocuta crocuta
AGCCACCCAGGCGCCCCTGGGCTTCTTTTTCTTGTAAAAATATTATGATATTACAATAATATTTTCTTGTCTTTTTGGTGTCCCTGTGCCTAGGACCAAGACTCCTTTTCGCAATACCTTCCAGCCCACAGACACCCCTTTCTCACAAGACAGGGTCACAGACGTTGTCCACCTTGGAACGGCCGCCTCTGCCGTGGGTGACTCCTGGACGGAAGACAGAGGTGTAGATACGGGATGTGTATTTTCCAACTGACCAATGCTGGCCAATGACAGGGCCATGTCTACACCCCACTCAGCAGGAAGGAGCCAC
>NW_027542511.1:0-310 GCF_008692635.1 Crocuta crocuta
CAATTACAGTAACACTTCCTTATTCAGTTTTTTTTCACCCTTCCTCTCTCCCTTCCTTCCTAATTTTTGTCTTTTTTCCCCCCAGGTGAACATCTGCTTATGAAAACATAAAGCCAATATTGAAGGAAACCAAAAATAATAGCAGATATATAGTGCACACTTGCATAAATAAATTACATAAGTCTCAAAGAGCTGGAGCAGCAAAAAATGTTACAGTTTAGAATTGTGGAAGAGGGTAATGGTCTCATCCTTTTAAGGGCTGAAAGCTTTAAAGAAAATACCAAATAAAATACCACTTGTGCTGTTACTC
>NW_027542512.1:0-310 GCF_008692635.1 Crocuta crocuta
CCTCGAGATCATAAAACCCATATACGAAAGACCCAACACTAATAGTTTCCTCAATGGAGAAAAACTGAGAGTTCCCCGCTAAGGTCAGCGATAAGATAGGGATGCCCACTCTTGCCAAGGTTATTCAACATAGTATTGGACGTCTTAACCTCACCACTCAGACCACACAAAGAAATAAATGGCATCCAAATCGGCCAGGAGGAGGTCAAACTTTCACTCTGCAGATGACGGGATACTTTATATGGAAAACCCAAAAGATTCCACCAAAAACTTGTAGAACTGATCCATGAATTCTGAAAAAATTGCAGGA
>NW_027542513.1:0-309 GCF_008692635.1 Crocuta crocuta
GGGGCTCGAACCCACCAACTGCGAGATCATGACCTGAGGTGAACATCAGATGTTGAAGTCGGATGATTAACCGACTGAGCCACCCAGGCGCCCCCAAAGATCTCTCTTCAAATGAGAGCAAGACCATTGTTCACCTTTTTTCTTACTTCTGTTTAAATTATTTTTTCAAATAATAAGCTGTCCACTCTTTTATAAAGAGAAAATGTGGCGTTTCTGCCTTACATCCTACATGTCAAATATAGCGAAAAGAACCTCTGCCCGTTGTGTTAAATATTTTAGCTGTCTTTGGAATTGGTCACTGTTACTAAG
>NW_027542514.1:0-310 GCF_008692635.1 Crocuta crocuta
TGTGGTTGGTGTCCCACATCGTGACCCAGCAGGCAGAGCTCCAGGCAGAAGTGCCACCACAGGCTCTGAGATTAAAGGTGTTGCTGGGTCAGAACCTCCACTACGAATCACTACCTTGCAGGGACTCCCCAGACTGTTTCCCTGACACCCCTGGCCTTGTGATTTCTGAGATCTTTCCCCTGATTCCAAGATAAAGGCCCTTAAGCAAAGGTGAGTTTGAATTATTAAAGGAAATCTTACAATCATGGTGAACTTGGCTCGGGAGCCACACAACACAATTTACCACAAAAATCAGAGTTTGAAACATGGA
>NW_027542515.1:0-310 GCF_008692635.1 Crocuta crocuta
GAAACCTGTGGGGGAGGGGGGGCCGACTCCCAGTGAGAACGGGGCTCCGCCCTGCAGTTTTCCTGCCCAACACGTAAGTCACGAGGACACAGGAGACACACCGAAGCCGAGGCGGTCCACAAAGCGACTGACCTGTGACCCCCACGTCACGATCTCGGGAGACAGAGGGCCGCTCCCCATCGGGAGGGACGGGAAAGGCAGGACAGCTGAAGGCGGCTGCCGCCGCGCGGGCCAACTGGACCCGACGGGCATCTGGCGTCCACGGTGCGTGTGCTGCAACTACGTACGAGGTGCCTCAGCGACGACGAGC
>NW_027542516.1:0-310 GCF_008692635.1 Crocuta crocuta
GCACTCGCCCGCTCCATCCGCTGGTGCCTGTGGTGGGCCAGGCCCTGTGGTGACTCGGGGGCCCAAAGTCCAGAGGACACAGTCCTGGGCAGGTTCAACCCGCTTTGTGGTGTGATGGGGCTAAGGTCGCCCAGGTAAAAAGTGGCGACTGGAATTTGAACCCAGCGCTTGGGGCTGGCTGTAAGTCATAGTCCTGGTTCTCTGGACGAGCACTGGACATGTCCACAGGCCCATCGATTGTTATGAGAGCTCACCAAATTAGGGGAGCCCCCGACCCTCCCTTCCTGGCCCTTCCTTGTCCCAGGGCCCC
>NW_027542517.1:0-311 GCF_008692635.1 Crocuta crocuta
AAAAAAATAATCTATAGTTAATTAGAATTAATCACTGAATTTAGTAAGGTTGCTGGATAACAGGTTAATACTTAAAAATCAATTGTGCCTCTCTATCAGCAAAATATAAAGACAATTTAAAAACTTAAAGGTACCTTTTATAAAAGTATTAAAAAGCATCTCATATCTAGGAATAGACAAATTTCATGGCAGACGTCTACAGAGAGCACTTCAAAACAAACTGAGAGAAAATAAAGACACAGGAGACTTCCTTTCCAGCTATAGTAGAATAAGGGATTTATTTTTATATGTAAATAGATAAATGGAGACAA
>NW_027542518.1:0-311 GCF_008692635.1 Crocuta crocuta
TGACCTCAACAATAAATTGTGGCATATTCATGCAATACAATAAAGCATGGCCATATAAAGACCCTGAACACCAACTTCTTGGAACCACATAAATGAATGTCACAAACATATTCTTACATGGACACAAAAGGTAACATCCTTGTGATAACTATTCTCTAAAAATGGTCCCAATGGACTACGCATATCGGAATTCATATGTTTATATAGCTGCCTACAGCAGTGAATATCGCCTCACATATGACTAACTTTTACCCATAAATGTGGTGTAGTTGCCATGTGCCAGTTCTAGGGCTAAGCTTTAAGAAGGCTTA
>NW_027542519.1:0-311 GCF_008692635.1 Crocuta crocuta
GAGTTCACCCCTCATTTATGTGGCACGTACATACATCTCCTTAAGCAATATCTAAAATCTTAATAAAGGCAATGACAAGTCCATGCCTCCAGCTAACATGATGCAGTTAGACTGTGTACAGCAGATGAGGCAAACACTCTTTCTCCAGATAAGGATATAAAGTCTTCGAATGATGTTGACTCCTCTCCTTGACTTCCTTACCTTCTATTATGTAAAGTGGAATGATACTGAAATACATCCCTCAATACATCTTATGTTATATGATAAGGGGATGAGAATGGGAAGGTACTTACACACACACACACACACAC
>NW_027542520.1:0-310 GCF_008692635.1 Crocuta crocuta
CTTCTCTGTTTGAGAGATGGGTGCAGGCAAAATGTATGGAGCTCCTTACTTCTCCGCCATCTTGCCTCCCTCCTCTGGATCCACTATTTATATGTGAAGATCCCTAGGGAATTTTTTCTTTAGGGTGGTCTTAAAAAGAAGTATCAGTAATCAAAAGTATACAAAATAAGTTACATAGGTCTTAACTCTTGAAGTTTTGAAAAACAAATTCTGAAATCCAAAATTTTATTTTATTAATTTTTTTTTAAAAGACACATTTATTCAACGTCATGATCAGACTATTACATTTAGCAATCAACAGCATGGGTGC
>NW_027542521.1:0-311 GCF_008692635.1 Crocuta crocuta
TTATTTTTCACAAGATTTAGGCTGTAAAGGAAACTCGAATCATAATTTGGCTCTGTTTATGTTCGTATTGTCTTACGAGAACTACCGTAAGTGGCTTACTTGCAAAGCTTTCCGACTTCATCCAGCCCCTTTTGGCAATGGCAGATGGACAGGAATGTGAGCGGGGATCCTCCCTTCACACTGTTGAGGTGCTATTTCCACACCTCGCACTCCACAACATCACTGTTGTGGTGCTCCTTGGAAGAGAGCCAAGTGCTCACACTGACGCTCAGTCTCTGACAAAGACCTTGTTGGTCTCTTTGAATTACACT
>NW_027542522.1:0-311 GCF_008692635.1 Crocuta crocuta
GTCCCTTCCTCCTCCTCCATGTGTGGGGCTCCTGCCTAGGATCTGGCTCCAAACGCAACCTTTATACACACATCCTTGAGGACCATCAAGGAAGCCAGTGTGGCTGAAGCTGAATGAGTAGATGTCTCAAAAGATATCAAGGGGGTCACAGGGACAGATGACAGATGGCCAGGTTGGGTGCAGTGAGAACAGGTAAGTGAGAGAGGAGATAGACAGGGGAATATTTCCAGGAGCACTCTTCAAATACCCACCAAGCGGAGGCAGTGGAGAGAAGAGTACCATAGATGATCTGGGTTCTCATCCCACTCTGC
>NW_027542523.1:0-311 GCF_008692635.1 Crocuta crocuta
AAAAAATATGAAGAGTTCTGCCTTTAGTAGAAAGCCCAGATCTTTTTCCCCTAGTTTACTTTTCAGTCAGCAGATTTTGACTTTCATTTCATCAAGGAGAAGAACCAATAATTATCTTTTCCTTTGTGTTTCCAAGGGATCACTTATCATCCTTCCAAGTAGGAAGGGAATGTTAAGAAACCATTTAGATCATGTTATAATCCACACTTTTAGTCCTTTTCTAAATTCTTCACTGGATCAGAGAATCAAGCCTTGATGGCAGTGTTGGAGATTAAGGCATGATGGACCTTCATCATTACAGAGCCAAGATG
>NW_027542524.1:0-310 GCF_008692635.1 Crocuta crocuta
CAGAGCTCTTTATTTCCTTTGCAAAATTTTGCATTTACTAGGAAATGAAGAGTTTTTAATTTTTTTATTTATTTTGAGAGAGAGAGAGAGAAAGCATGTGCAAGCAGCAGAGAGTCAGAGAGGGAGGGTGAGAGAGAATCCCAAGCAAACTCCACACCGATGGTGCAGAGATTGACATAGGGCTCAAAGCAGGGCTTGAATTCATGAACTGTGAGATCATTAGCTTAGCTGAAATCAAGAGTCAGACAATCATCTGATTGAGCCGCCCAGGAACCCCAAGGTAATTTATTTTAAATAAAGTGTACTATCA
>NW_027542525.1:0-311 GCF_008692635.1 Crocuta crocuta
CCCTCCCTGCCGTGCTCTTCCGGGCCTGTTTGCAGAAGGTTCGATCCGATGCCTGGATATGAATGCTGTCCCCCCACAGGGATGGCCCGGCCAGGCCAGGGTGATCAAGAAGCCCTGTCACACTGGTGTCAGGTTTGCAGATCGTGTCCCCCCCTCACGGCTGCCCTGTCGGGGGACGGGGGGTCAGGACAGTGTTGCCGAGCTGCAGCAGAGACCGCAGGCCCCTCCCCAGGCCCCTCTCCACTCCCTCACAGTAGCAGGGAAGCCGGCTGCCTAGGATAAAGACCCCATTTCCCTAGTGACCTGAAGGT
>NW_027542526.1:0-311 GCF_008692635.1 Crocuta crocuta
CCAAGGAGCCCGAGTCTGCAGCTGGATCAGCCTCCTAGACAAATTTGACAGAAGAGAAATGGGAGGGGACGGAAGCATCAGGTATGCTCCTCCCTGGTGAAATCAGGGCAGACTTCACTGAGGCCTCGCAGGAAGGAAGTAGCCAGGTCAGCCGCCAGCCAAGACCTCTCCCACCCCTAGGCCTCCCTCCCGGTGCTCAGGCTGACCAAACCACTCTGCTTCCGGGCCTTTCCTTGTTTTGCTTCCCTGCCTGGGATTTCCCTGCAACCAGAGTGGAGGAGGCACACACCTAACTTGCTGGGAGGAGGTGC
>NW_027542527.1:0-308 GCF_008692635.1 Crocuta crocuta
CACATGGGTGAAGCAACACTATTCAAAATCGTCCATTTGTATTGTTTTCGGTTTTTGAACTAGGTAAACATACGGCCTATTCAACCTATTGCCTATTTTTAACTCAAATGTATTACCTACGGAGTCTTAACGTAAAATTCAGTATAAAAAGGCAGATGCCCTGATTTTTTTTACTCTGTTTTCGACAGTGCACAGTTCTGTGATGTACAGTAAAGGGTTTGGGGAGGAAGCTATCACAGACCAGCACGCTAAAGAGTAAAGAGGCTAAATAAATAAATAAATAAATAAATAAATAAATAAATAAATAA
>NW_027542528.1:0-311 GCF_008692635.1 Crocuta crocuta
GGCACCCTCTAGGTTGCTCTTTTTACTCACTCTCCCTTCGCGGTCGCCCGGCGTCTCCCTCCCGGTCTTTCTTCCCTCAAGTCGCCGCCCACTCGGCACTCAGCGACGGAACGGATGCCGCCTGCGTCCTAGCAGCTCACTTTCCAGTGGGTTACCGGGAACGTAGACACGCTCTGGCAGGTACGGCCGGGGGAACAGGTGTGGGGACGAAACAGCATGAGATGTCATACAACGGGGTGGTCCCTCCCCCAGCCTGGGGCCCAGGGGCCTCGCCCAGGTGACCGCGAAGGGGAGGCTTGGAGGCGGCAGGG
>NW_027542529.1:0-311 GCF_008692635.1 Crocuta crocuta
GCTCACACTCTGTCTGTCTCTCTCTTTCAAAAATAAATAAACATTATATAAATAAAATAAAAATAAATTTAAAAAATTTTTAAAGAAAACGTACATAAATGGAAAGACGTCATATGTTCACGGATTTAAAATTTAAAATCATTGAAATCTTGCCATTTGCAATAACATGGATAGAACCACTGAGTGTTATGCTATGGAAAATAAGTCAGAAAAAAAACAAAATACCATATGAATTCACTCATGTAGATTTTAAGAAACAAAATAAATGAATATGGGGGGGGCAAAAAAAAAAAAAGAAAGGAAAACCAAGA
>NW_027542530.1:0-311 GCF_008692635.1 Crocuta crocuta
ATCATGACCTGAGCTGAAATCAAGAGCTGGACGCTTAACCCACTAAGCCACCCAAGTGCCCTGGTCTGTTTTGTTCACTATTGAGTTTCTATTACTTCTGGGAGAACTAATTACGTAAAAGTTGTGAAAAAAACATTTTTTTCCTGAATGAGTGAGAAAGTGAACTGAAAATTTATTTACAATGGGGCAGACCCTAGGCTGGCACTGGGGAAATTAAAGCAGTCAGTTCAACAGACATAATTCCTGCCATTATAATACGTACACACAAGCAACATGGATGGACCTTGGGGGTGTTATGCTGAGCGAAATAA
>NW_027542531.1:0-311 GCF_008692635.1 Crocuta crocuta
TAAAAGCATATTCCATGTTCTCTCTATATTTTAATATTTTATAATATATAACTTTAAATTTACTCATTTCACATGAATTTATCAGTGTCATGGACTTCAGAGTCTACCGTACATGCGGTGAGAAAATACCGATGGATTTTAAGTGAAAGAGAGATGCAATCGCATTTGTTTCAGCCGGTGAGGTCACCTACATTGAAAGCAGATTACCTGGAAACAAGCCAGTGAGACAGCTGGAGAAAGACCACAGAGAAAACCACAAAAAGAACAGAAAGATAAAAGTTCTGTTTATTAAGAAGTGTGGCTCTGCTTCA
>NW_027542532.1:0-311 GCF_008692635.1 Crocuta crocuta
ATGGACATTTTATCAATATTCTTCCAATCCATGAGCATGGAACATTTTCCCATTTCTATGTGACTTCTCAATTTCCTTCATAAGTTTTCTATAGTTGTCATCATACATATCTTTTATATCTTTGGTTATGTTTATTCCTAGGTATTTTATAATATGTTGTGCGATTATGATTGGGATCAGTTTCTTGATTTTACTTTCTGTTCTTAATTGTTGGTCTATAAATATGCAACCAATTTGTGTACATTGATATTGTACCCTGCAATTTTGTTGGATCCATGGATCATTTCTAGCAGACTTTGGTGGAGTCTGTC
>NW_027542533.1:0-311 GCF_008692635.1 Crocuta crocuta
TCCCATGAGGGCCTCCCAGTCCTGGGATTCTGGACTATTCTTGGCGGCTTGGCTTCTCTTGGGAGAGTCTTGTGCTGTGGCTCTAAGACTCTTAGCTAGATCGTCGCCAGCTGCTGGATTTAGGATTCTATCCTGGAATCTTGTGATTCTCTCTGATGAGACTGAGACTCACGTTCCTGGTGTCACGGCATTGTCCCCCACTGCGTGTGTAGGAGGAACTTCCCTTCCAGTCTGAGAACAGTGTCTGTAGCCTGCCGGAGGGTAGGGGGGACAGTACAATAGACCTGTGCATCCTTATCCTCTGCTTTGCC
>NW_027542534.1:0-310 GCF_008692635.1 Crocuta crocuta
CAGCACTGAGGCCGCCCACGGACCCTGGACGGGCACACTGTCCACAGAGCAGAACGGAAGGGGGAGGGGGCACCTTGTCCCGGCTTTAGCCTCCTGTCCACACGGTCGGGCAGGAGAGGAGGGGCGGGGCTCTTCCTTCCACTTAGGCCCTTGCTTTAATCAGCTTCTCTGACCCTGACAGCACAGCTGGGCCCCTGGCAGCCCCCACGACATCCGTCCGCCCCCGCGGCGCCCACTCTAATGGGGGTTACAGTGACGCTTCAGGCTGTGGGTTCGAGCCCCGTGTCAGGCTCTGTGCTGACAGCTCAGA
>NW_027542535.1:0-312 GCF_008692635.1 Crocuta crocuta
ATTTCAAACTATGCTACAAAATAATTACAACAGTATGATACTGTCATAAATATAGACACATAAACCAATGGAACAGAACTGAGAGCCCAGAAATGAACCCTCACATAGTCAATAATATTTAACAAGGAAGCCAAGAACATTCAATGGGAAAAGAATGGTCTCTACAACAAAGGATGTTGGGAAAGTGGATAACCAGATGCAGAAAAATGAAATTGGATCCTTATTTTATATCACTCACAAAAATTAACTCAAAAGAATTAAAGACTTAAACATCAGAAGTAGTACTGTAAAAACCCCTAGAAGAAAAAATAG
>NW_027542536.1:0-312 GCF_008692635.1 Crocuta crocuta
AAGTTCTCAATTCACCTAAAGGTGTAAATTAACCAACCATGAAGTATGGTATGAAAGAGATAGCAGAAGTGAATGAATCTCTAAACATGGATCAAGGGAACCATGTAACAAATTATAATACATGTTTGTTAAAATTGATTGGAGGAAAAAGTCTTGACAAATTAACAAAACTTGGGAAACAGGAAAAAGAGAGAGGGAATGAAAATGTCTGTAAGTGTGCTAATTTATTCATATTTCACAGCTGGTATTCATTAGATAATATTTCATTTCTAAGTGTGATAGATTAAGAAATATAAATTTTATCATTATTAT
>NW_027542537.1:0-312 GCF_008692635.1 Crocuta crocuta
TGGCTGACTGAGGAGCATGTCGACTTCTGTGATTAAGTATCTTTCTGTCACTAATTCTCATTATTATTTCCCCATATCCTCACAAAGATTCTTAGTGCGAGGTCAGTATTCTTAGTTTACTACCATCACATCTTTAGTCATGCCAGGTCACCTTTGGGCAATACCATCCGTGTAAGCACCTTCCACCTCTCAATCTTAAGACCCATCTATCCTGTATTTTCATTGGTGAATACAATCCTTAAATTGTCTCTCCATCAACCTCATTCTTTAAACTTTTCAGCTTTAGATCTGTACCTATGTATCAGCCAATAA
>NW_027542538.1:0-312 GCF_008692635.1 Crocuta crocuta
AGCAGCCAGCTTCGGTGGTTCATTAGAATCCTAAGCTTATCTGGAGAAGTTTGAAATATATCTGACAATGACTAGTCCGGACAGTTATCCTAAAAATAGTGAGAATATGAAAACGACAGGAAGACAGAATGTGAAACTGGAACCTATCTGCACCATCCTCAACTGTCAATATACAACACAAAATCAAGCCTAGCAGCCAGATGGTTCCATTACTGTGGCCTTCAAATCACCAACACCAGCTCCAACCTGAGACCTGAAAAGAGAAAAGAGAAAACAAGTGGATAATAGCAAGGACAAGAAGATAACCATGAC
>NW_027542539.1:0-312 GCF_008692635.1 Crocuta crocuta
AGCTAGGGTCTACTCGATACAGAGTATAGTTGGGTCTTATGAAATTTCTCAGGCCCACAAGCGGTGTAGAAGACACATGGACACCCATAGAAGATCCAGTGTGCCACCTGACCGAGTAAGTACTGCGTATCTGCCACACTCAGAGAAAAGACTGGAAGCCTTTCAGGTGCTGGACCTGCAGTAGACCTGTAGCCACAAAATCCTATGTCCTCCTTATGGTGAAGCACTCTCAGTTTCTTAAGGGAATTGCGTGCCTCGCACCCCACCCTTCTCTCTGCTGGAGAATGAACAGCAGGACTAGGAACAGGCAAC
>NW_027542540.1:0-312 GCF_008692635.1 Crocuta crocuta
GTGCAGGTGCAGGGGGACGCGTGCCCCCTGGGGGAGGAAGCAAAGTTGCGGGTGGTCCACAGGAAGGAAGGGGTGGGCATCAGGTAGGTCTTCCTGCGGATGGAGCCGAGTTGCAGGGGAGTGGGCAGGGGATCACAGCTGCCTCTTTCCCTCTCTAAGACCTCCCAAATTTCAGAGACACGTGAACTCTAAGTGAAGCTTTATTGGGGGGCTCTGGGGGGTCAGTTGGGACAGCCAAAGACAACCATGTTCTCAGTGAAGTTGGCCAGGTCTTGGCACTGCTTCTCATTCTCCTCATCTTGGCATTCGTCG
>NW_027542541.1:0-312 GCF_008692635.1 Crocuta crocuta
ATCAAGAGCAGATCAACAGTCCAAGAAACCTTTCTTTCGAGAACAGAGAAAGGCAGGATTTTCATCTTAGACCAGTGTCTAAGTGTTTTTAAATAGGATTTTTGAAACTCTTTCTTTTACTTTGTCTTTTTTATACATTTTGTACTCAACAATATTACGTAGTGTGTTTTTCTTTCCAATCAAAAGCAAACTTTTGTATTGTGCATCCAGACACAGCAAGATTTCCTCTTGACATTTCTTTAAGGCCAAAAGATTCTTATTCTTGGTAACTTTTAAGGGTACATCAGAATAAGACTTTTGAGGGGCGCCGGG
>NW_027542542.1:0-310 GCF_008692635.1 Crocuta crocuta
CTCTGTCCCTGGGACTTACTTCAGTCACGGGGATGTTGCTGTTGTTACCAAGACATGAGTGAGAGAACAGATTGCTTCGACTGAACTGGAGGATACCCCAGCAACCCTCCCTCCTGAGGAGCTAGGAGAGCACTCTGGGCGTCAAAATCTTTACCAATCAGATGGGAGTTTCCTATCCACTCCCTCCACCCCAGTAAATCCCTCCATGTTTCTCCCTTCTCCTGATCTTTCCCTGCATCTATGTTTAATTGATCCTCTTAAAAAGAGTTCCAAAGGGGCACCTGGGTGGCTCAGTCGGTTAAGTGTCTGA
>NW_027542543.1:0-312 GCF_008692635.1 Crocuta crocuta
CATTATTGTGGTGTCCAGGGTGGACCCTCATCTTGACAGCCCTATGTACTTCTTCCTTTCCAACCTCTCCTTCCTGGACCTGTGTTTTACCACAACCACCATCCCTCAGCTGCTGCTGAACCTCTGGGGCCCAGATAAGTCCATCAGCTATGGAGGCTGTGTGGCCCAGTTCTATGTGTTTCACTTCCTGGGGGCTACAGAATGCATCACCCTGGCGGTCATGTCCTTGGATCGGTACATAGCCATCTGCAAGCCCTTGAGGTACCCGGCTATCATGCATCGGAGACTCTGTGTCTCCCTAGTGGCTGTGGC
>NW_027542544.1:0-312 GCF_008692635.1 Crocuta crocuta
CTACACATTTAATGCAATCCCTATCAAAATACCACCAGTATTTTTTCACAGAGCTAGAAGAAACAATCCTAAAATTTGTATGAAAACACAAAAGAACCCAGATGGCCAAAGCAATCCTGGAAACGACAATCAAAGCTGGTGGCATCACAGTTCCAGAATTCAAGTTATACTACAAAGCTGTAGTGATCCATGCAGCATGGTACTTGCACAAAAACAAGACACGCAGATCAATGGAACAGAGTAGAAAACGCAGAAATGAACCCACACCTCCATGGTCAGTTAACCTCCGACAAAGCAGGAAACAATATCTAA
>NW_027542545.1:0-312 GCF_008692635.1 Crocuta crocuta
CCCGATTGGGGTCCTGAGTCCCCGACTACATCTGCCAACTGGGAGATGTGATGCCCAGTCATTACAAGGGTGTCTGGTGCAAAAGGTGGCTGCTTCCGCAATGACTGCCAGGAAAACCCCGTCATGACCCACCGATAGGCCTGGAAGGTCAGCCGTGGCATTTTGGTGGGAGCCGGACTCCTTCGTCTTGCTATCATAGTGAGCAGCTGGAAGCTCAAGGCAGGCCATTGCTTTGGTGACAACTTGGTCACCACTTGTAGACAGGGTGCCACTCATCTTGACATGGGAAATCATGTCCTTGGTCTGCCTGGC
>NW_027542546.1:0-312 GCF_008692635.1 Crocuta crocuta
CCCGCCCCCCTCCTCCAGCCTCAGGCCTCCCCACCCTCTGGTTCACCCTCCCTGCGTCCCTGGAAAATACCATCCCCTTTGTGGCCACTGCGCCTTGGCACTTGCTGTTCCCTCCGCCCGGAGCCGCCTTCCCCGTGCTCACCCCGGGCTGCCCGGGGTCACTCTGATTCTCTCTTGGGCCTCAGCTTACACGTCACCCTGTGCGGGGAGCCCTTGCCAACAAGCCCGTGACTCCATCACGGTGCCGGCCCGTGAGAGGCGGCCCTGAGCGAGGAAGGGCGCCTAGGCTCTAACACGCACCCCTGGAATAGA
>NW_027542547.1:0-312 GCF_008692635.1 Crocuta crocuta
CCTCAATGAGAGAGTGACCTGCGCAGGGTCGACAAGTCAGAGGACCAGACTGCGAAGATAGGAGCTATCTCACTGCCGAGGACCCTCTTCTGAGAAGGAGGAAAGAGGCTAGTGATCAGGGGACACGCAGTGGAAGGAACACACGAGATCCGCCACCCTTGCGTGAGCCCTGGCCTCTGGCCTCGAGACGTGGCCCTCAACCAGCCTCGTGCCCTGCAGCCCCGCCCACAGCTTCCTCCAGCCTCTGTCTGGCCTCCCGGGATGGCAGGGACCACTGCCCCACCCTGCCCCGCAGCATTCCTACCCTGCCCC
>NW_027542548.1:0-312 GCF_008692635.1 Crocuta crocuta
GAGAAAGCAGTCCACCCAGCCAGCCCGGGTCCCCCCTTGGCTGACACCAGATTCCAGTGGAGTCGAGTCAAGTGGAGAACTCGCCCCTCACACCAAGCGCCAGCTGTGTGAACCCAAGACGCCCAAGTAAGAACACACAGCCCGTTTCCTCCTGCCCGGGGCTCAGTGCTGGGGTCCAGGGGCCCCTCCTCTGCCTTGTGGTCCTCACCTTGAAGCCTAGTAGGATCTGGGCCCTTCCTGCTGCCAACGCGAGGCAGGGCGCTGCCAGTCCGAGGCGAGGTGCTGCTCTTGGTCTGGAGACACCAAAGTCAA
>NW_027542549.1:0-311 GCF_008692635.1 Crocuta crocuta
GCTGGCAGCTCAGAACCTGGAGCCTGTTTCAGATTCTGTGTCTCCGTGTTTCCCTGCCCCTCCCCAGCCCTCTCTCTCTCTCTCAAGAATAAATAAATATTTTTTAAAAAATTTTTAAAAATTCTTATAGTCTTCTGTTGTCCCAGCATTGCAAGTTTGGACTACCTCATAATGACCTTCACTCCCTTACTGTCATCTAGTAAGATTTCCTCCATTTTTCCTGGTTGATATGTAGGAATTACTTTTGGTATTATGATTTACTATTTTAGACTTGCAATGGATTCTAAGACTTCCAGTATGACCTCAGATCC
>NW_027542550.1:0-312 GCF_008692635.1 Crocuta crocuta
AGAGTTATGCCTGCAAGTGCAAAGTAAAACAGAGGGTTTCAAGGCAGTTGCTTGAAAAGGAATCCTCCTTCCAAAATGACCTTTGGAGCAATCTTTGACCTGAACTATTCAAATGAAGAACACTAACACACTCTGCTTTGCTTTGCTCTTGTCACATTTTCCTAGCGGAAGTATCTGTGGTTTTCAGTGCCTGGGATGGGGTTGTAGTGCAGGTTACTCAAGCACACACACGTGCTTCAGATTTAAGCATGAGCCACGGTGTCCTTGAAGCTTGGCCTGTACGGTGCAAACTGCCGATCCTAAGAGGGAGAG
>NW_027542551.1:0-311 GCF_008692635.1 Crocuta crocuta
TCTCTCTCTCTCCTAGAAATAAATAAAAAATTTAAAAAAAAAATTAAAAAAAAAAAATCCCCTATGTTCTTCTACCGTCTGCAGGTGACTGCCTAGTTTTTATTATTTTTCTTCTGCAGAGCTTTCTGGTCTCAGGATCTGTTCCACCACAGCAATGACCAAGCCCTAATTTTGAAAACATAAGCAATATAAACAATAATGTAATATATTTTCCTATGTATGAAACAGAACATTTTTAATGTTCATTTACTTTTGAGAGAGACAGAGAGAGAAAGAGACAGACAGAGCACAAGCAGGGGAGGGGCAGAGAG
>NW_027542552.1:0-312 GCF_008692635.1 Crocuta crocuta
GTAGCCACGCGGCCTGTATTTGAGTTCTGGGTCTACTACTTACTAGCTGCATAGCATGGGCAGGTTGTTTGCCCTTTCTATGTCCCTGTCAGTAAACATTGAGTAGCTTTAGGTGCCAGAAATGGTTTCCTCATCTTTGCTGAGAACTAAATGAGTTAAGGCTAGAAAAAACTTCAGTAGTGTTGCATGTATAATAAGTGCAATGTGCACTATCTATTATTATTATTGTTATTATTGACTTTTATCATACTCCAAATCCAATTAATTAGCAGATTCTGTAGTCTCTCCTTCAAAATACTTTCAGAACTGGCC
>NW_027542553.1:0-313 GCF_008692635.1 Crocuta crocuta
AAAAAAAAAAAGGCAAAGGTTAAAAGGATGACAGTAAAATAGGTGAAGGGGAGTAAGCAGTACAAGCTTTCTGTTATAAAATAGATGTGAGGATGACCAGCACAGAGAGCAATGTAGTCAATACTATCACAGTCATGCTACAGGTGTCAGATGGGAACTACACTGTACAATGTAGAGTTGTCCCCTCACTATGCTGTACACTGGAAACCAACATAACACTGTATGTCAAGTATAACGTTAAAAAATCATTTAATGCTTATTTATTTTGAGAAATAGAGTGAGCACGAGCATGGGAGGGGCAGAAAGAGAGAGA
>NW_027542554.1:0-312 GCF_008692635.1 Crocuta crocuta
TTATTTCCTTCCTTCTGTGGATTTAGGTTTTGTTTCTTGTTCTTTGTCTAGCTCCTGTAGGTGTAAAGTTCAGCTCTTTATTTGAAATTTTTCTCCCTTCTTGGTGTAGGCATGTATTGCGGTGAAATTCCCTCTTCAAACCACTTTCCTTCATTCTAAATGTACTAGACAATTGTTTTTTAATTTTCACTGGTTTCCATGTATTTTTGAAATTTCCTCTTTGATTTCCTGGTTGATCCATTCATTGTTTAGTAGTGTGTTATTTAACTCCATGTATTTGTGGTCTTTCCAGATTTTTTCTTGTGGTTGACT
>NW_027542555.1:0-313 GCF_008692635.1 Crocuta crocuta
TGTCTCTCTCAAAAATAAACTTTTTTTTTTTTTAAAGAGAAGTTAGAACAGTGAAAACAGGTACGTAGCTGAGGGAGCCCGCAGGAGGCAGAGGACTGGAATGGCCCAGTTGGTGTTGATGTCTCCAACAGCTGTATGGTGAGGCTGGCTGTATGCAAATGGTAGAAAAACTGCAAACTGCTCTGGGCTGTTCCCATATGAAGGAACTGCTTGCTGTGCTTGGGTTGTTGTGCTGATGCTGACACTTTGCTCTCTACCTCCTCCTCCCTCACTCTTTCCCTTGTCCCCTCCCCCTCCCTCTCTCATATCCCTG
>NW_027542556.1:0-313 GCF_008692635.1 Crocuta crocuta
ACACAGATGCAACCACACAATTAAGTGGTCATCAAGGCCACACATATATTGTCGAAGACAAAATGCATAGAGCACAGAAGATCCAATTGCAGTAACTCAAAATCTCTTTTACATAGAGGACAATCAGTTTGAAATTTGACGAAGACCAACTGTGGTGACTACATATTTTGTGTCTAATCTGCCCCTCGGTCTGAACACTTTTCCTGCCCACCCTGTTCCCTCCACTTTGCCCTTCCTAGCGTCCCCTAATACACTCTTCACAGTGTGACTCTGTGTTGGTGTCTGCTTCCAGGAAAATCGACACTCATTCCCC
>NW_027542557.1:0-313 GCF_008692635.1 Crocuta crocuta
TATATATAGAATATAGAATATATATTAGAATATAGAATATATATATCTATATATAATATATAGAATATAGAATATATAGAATATAATTATATAGAATATAATATATAGAATATATATTCTATATATTATTTATATATTTATATAATATTTATATTTATAATATTTATATTAAATATTTAATATTAATAGAATATTCTATATTATTAAATATAGAATATTCTATATTTAATATTAATAGAATATTCTATATTTAAATATTTATATTAAATATAAAATATTCTATATTAAATAATTATTCTATATTAAATATAGA
>NW_027542558.1:0-313 GCF_008692635.1 Crocuta crocuta
CTACAACCACTCCACAATGAAATGGTAGCCAGCTCAGTATCAGCTGTATGAAATCTGAAGATCAGATGGTAAAATTCTTTTTAGAGACATGTCATACCACAAAACAATGTCAAAATTATTGGATGAATGGTCCATCTAAGTTGGATCCCAAGAAACATAAAACACACTGAAATTAGGTTGTATACATCGAGAAGCCATAAAGGCACCCCATGAAAAACAAATAACAAAACCAAGAAGAACACAGGAACAGCCATGTTTTCCAAGGGGAAATGTGTGAAAAGGTGTTTTCCGAGGTACACATTCAAATGACTCA
>NW_027542559.1:0-312 GCF_008692635.1 Crocuta crocuta
TTTTAACCCTGTATCATTAAACTTGAATTCTAATATACAATAGGAGCAAGTAAATATTAAATTTCATATCTGTTTCAGTTATCTGACAAGCAAAAAGATATTTAAAGACATTTTAACAGTCATGAACATTCCTATTTAGTACCAATGGCATGTTACTTGGGTTCTAAACACTGTTTCCCAGTCAAAATAATCAGGGGCACATGGGTGGCCTGTTCGTTAAGGATCTGACTTCGGCTCAGGTCATGATCTGGTGGTTCACAAGACAGCTTCACATTCTGTGTCTCCCTCTCTCTTTGCCCACCCCCCACTCAC
>NW_027542560.1:0-313 GCF_008692635.1 Crocuta crocuta
ATGAGGAGTAAGTGCCAAGAAGGCAGCTGAAGATTTTGTTTTTGCAGCTCATCCTGTTGGCATGAGAGCCAGACCAGATAATGGGCCCAAGACCCAGGTGCTGCGGGGCCTCAGGGGGGAAGTGGACCCAGCGCCCTCACTGCCAGGGGAGCCTAGCTCCACAGGCAGAGCCAGACCAGGTGCACATTTCTCCCAGGTGACCCCCGCCTCCTCCCCGCCAGC
Organism: Crocuta crocuta; assembly: GCF_008692635.1. NCBI lineage: Eukaryota > Metazoa > Chordata > Mammalia > Carnivora > Hyaenidae > Crocuta > Crocuta crocuta. The sequence continues at coordinate 223 of NW_027542560.1, forward strand.
CTCCAAGGGCCTATCACCTGTGCTTTCTATCTCGCTCCTCTAGGCTTTTGCTTCCAAACCAGAGTATATGTTGTACTTTGGCAACGTTGCC
>NW_027542561.1:0-313 GCF_008692635.1 Crocuta crocuta
TTTAAATAGAGAAAAATAAAGAGATAAGCACCTTATGTTCCCACAGGGACAAATGCTGTCAACAAGTTTGTGTAATTCCATTTTTCCGGTCAATGCATCATGTATATATTATACATATAAACATATTATATGTAGATATATATATGTAATTCCAATTATTATTTTATTATGCTTTAAAGAAAGCATGATGTGTCCATTTATTTTCGACTAGATAGTTTAAATACCCCCCCCCAACATACACACATACACGAGAGAATGGTAACCTTAGGAAAGAGACCAGATATACATGCTTCACAAAAAATGACCTATCTGG
>NW_027542562.1:0-313 GCF_008692635.1 Crocuta crocuta
TATGATATTTCTGTCCCAAATTCTAGATATTACCATTGCTATTGATAATTATTTAAAAAAGCTTTTCAATATTTTGTGTCCCTTTATTAACTATGTATCATCATAAAATAATTCATGATTAAAATTACTTATCCAAATTGCACAAAAGAATGGGAGAAGAAAATTTAAATTTGTCTCCAATTTATTGAATCTATAATCCTACTCTCCAGAAATAACTACTTTTGGTTTTTCTATGTCTTTTAAGAAGGATCCCATCAGTATATTTAAATATGTGAGTATCTCTACATCTTTTTACTAAATACAAATATGGTCA
>NW_027542563.1:0-313 GCF_008692635.1 Crocuta crocuta
TGGGGAGAGGATGGAAAGGAGCCCCAGCAGGACGGAGACGCGACCTACCCGGACCCGGGTCTCCTCAGCTACCTTGACCAGCTGTGTTCCCAGGAAGGCTTCATCACCAAGGTGGGCTGGCCCGGAGCCTGGCGTCTAGAACATTCCAGGGACTGTGACTTCAACACCCAGAGTGGGACTGTGCCCAGGCCTTTGGGATCAAGCTCTGTTCCTCGCTCCTATGCTGTGTGTGTGCAGGCATGAGCGTGTATTTGTGTACAGGTGCGTACGTGTACCTGTACGTGCACGTGTGTCTTGTTTTGTGCGTGTGCAT
>NW_027542564.1:0-313 GCF_008692635.1 Crocuta crocuta
AGTAACTGTACTTCTCTGCTTAAAACCTTGAAGCTATTATGTCAGAATCCTTGCGTGTGTCCTGAGTGGATTTCCATCTAGACCACTTTCTCCAATATGCTAATGCAATGAGCTTCCAAGTTTCCCATCAGGAATGATTCATTAGAAACCTAGGCTGGGAATCAGGTGTCCCGAGTACATCAGTCAGTTTTTACAAGGACACACTGTAGCAACAAATAATATCCTGGTGGCTTATATCTGTGGTTTATTATCACGTATCTAGTATATCTTCTGCGGCTCAGCTTTGACTTTTCTTTGTTGTTTTCATGGCTGG
>NW_027542565.1:0-311 GCF_008692635.1 Crocuta crocuta
TGACGTCAAGACATTTTGCCAAACCCTTCTACTTCCGTTTATCTCCCACTGTCACATGTCTCCCTAAGCCATCATCATCTCTCACCTGAAATGCTGCTGGAGCCTCTGCAATGGTCTTCTTGATTCTATTCTTGCCCCCTGCCTTAAATGCATTCCCTACGCAGCAGTCAGAGCAACCTGGTAAATCATGCCACGTCATTCTTTTTTAAAAAATCCTTCAATGGATTCCCTCACAGAGTCCGAAATCTATACCTTGACTTTCTACATTTTTTTTTAATTTATTTATTTCTAGGAGAGAGAGAGAGAGAGAG
>NW_027542566.1:0-313 GCF_008692635.1 Crocuta crocuta
AGGAAAGTCTCACAAGGCACAGGGAGGGGTGCGATGGTGCCCGGTGTCATTTACTAGAGAGTTTGAGGTCTGTGGCAAATGCTATAAGGCTCAAAATTTATTCCTAAGAAACTTACCTCTGCCTCAGATATCTGCCCCAAGGGGATGAGACACCTACTAGTGGTAAATTAATTTTAGGTCTGCTCACCCAGGCGTGTGCAACTAACTCAGAGTGTACAATAACCTTCTTTTTTAGTAAAATATTTAAGTACTTTTGTGTTTAGTGTATGTAACCTACTCGGATTGCTTCACCACCACCACCACCCCCCCCTCC
>NW_027542567.1:0-313 GCF_008692635.1 Crocuta crocuta
CCAGCCACAGTGGCTGTTTGTGTGCCCTTTTTAATACTTGGCATATAATAGATATTCAGTTAATATTGGATGGTCAGGTGAATAAATGAATATGTCTGCCACAGTGCACCTGACCCCACAGAAACAGAACAGAGCTCCAGACCCTGAAGACTGGACTCCCAGCATCTTCCCCATGTTTCGTGGAGCACCTGGGGCTTGCCCGCAGGGACTTGCTCAGCTTTGTTCTTGTTGGAGTGGACGACATTCAGGCAGGCATTTGTCTGCTCTACGTGTCACACTCAGGATGGCACACAAGAAGCACAGCCATGCAGTC
>NW_027542568.1:0-313 GCF_008692635.1 Crocuta crocuta
CACTTTTATCTGGATTTGTAATGAAATTCTATAAAGCTTTTCTTAAAAATAAGTCAAAGGAGTGCATGTTATATAGTTAAGGTTTACATAAGAAAACAGTTAGTGAAAGGAGAAATGCTTAGGTGGAAGCAATATGTAAATAATTATGAATATACCTTGCTTAGTTTATATTTTAATTCCTTGGATGCAAATTATGTAGCTCTGCCTTTTAACATTTTCCATAATGTGTACCAGCAAGTATACCCTTGCATATGCAGAAATAATCAAGATTAATTATTGTTTATGTATATATAATATGTACATATTATATATA
>NW_027542569.1:0-312 GCF_008692635.1 Crocuta crocuta
CAGAGCCTGGAACCTGCTTCAGATTCTGTGTCTCTCTCTCTCTGCTCCTTCTCCACCTGTGCTCTCTCTCTCTCAAAAATAAATAAATATTTTTAAAAAGGTCCTTTAAAATTTTTCTAAGTCATGGAAGTTGAAGATGAAGAATGTGAAGGAAACTGAGCTATATTAATTATAATGTAAGGTCATGTCTTAGAAGATAAATTTTAAAATTAATAAATCATATTATTTTTGTGTATCATCCTCTTTTCTTATAATTTTAAATAATGTTGGGGTGCCTGGGTGGCTCAGTTGGCTAAGCATCCAACTTTGGCT
>NW_027542570.1:0-313 GCF_008692635.1 Crocuta crocuta
CTCAGAGTGTAGGTATGTGCGGGTCTCTAGGGTCGTGTGCCCAGTGGGTGCCCAGGCGCCCATCTCCAACTTTTAGTGTGTGTTTATGTGTTTGCGTACCGGGGGAGGAGGGGGGCCCGTGTGAGTGTCCGGCTTAAAGCGACACTCTGTGTGTGTTGGGGTAACCGGTGCCGGGGCTGGTCCCCGCGCGTGACCCGGGCTGCGGCCCCGGGGCCGGGGGTGCCCATGCGAATGCGAGCGGCTGGACGGTCTCCTCCGCCTTCCTTTCGTTTTGAGCCGGGAGCTTTCCTCCCACCCGGGACTGCGCCTCACC
>NW_027542571.1:0-313 GCF_008692635.1 Crocuta crocuta
ACAACAGATGTGAAATATAGTGATGGTGACTTTTTAATTGAAAGAATTCTTTAATTGAAAGAATATAATTGAAGAACTATATACATATACCGCATTTGCTCAGATTGGTCCTGTAGGAGAACACAGGCTTGTGAAACTTGTCTACCGAATGGACACAAGTACTGGCTCATAGAGAAAATACCTCAAATTATCCATGCCTGCTTTCCCTGCTTATGACACCAATTCCTCAACCTTTCTCCTAGCAGGCTTCCCTGGCCTGGAACGGGATTATCCCTGGCTCTCCATTCCTTTCTCCTGTATCTATGCTATGGTA
>NW_027542572.1:0-313 GCF_008692635.1 Crocuta crocuta
ATCTGAAACAGGCTCCAGGCTCTAAGCTGTCAGCACAGAGCTCAACGCAGGGCTCAAACTCACCAATGGTGAGATCATGACCTGAGACAAAGTCAGACGCTTCACTGACTGAGCCACCTAGGTGCCCCCAAATTATCTCTCACTTTTGAGGAGACACCATATAGTTTTCCACAGTGGCTATACCACTTTACATTCACACCAACAATACACAAAAGTTCCAATTTCTCCACATCTTTGCCAACACTTGCTGTTTTCTGTTTAATTTTTTAATGTTTTACTTATTTCTGAGAGAGAGACAGAGTGAGCAGGGGAG
>NW_027542573.1:0-313 GCF_008692635.1 Crocuta crocuta
TACGTTTAATAAAGAATGTTATTTAGGCAGCTCTTGGCACAGAGTGGATCCTCAATATTTAAGGATCTGAAGAACGAATCTAGTAGAGAGATAGGCATAAGTTGCTCTGGGATTGGTTTTATCTTCCTATGTTCTCACTAACACTTGACATTTTTTTGTAATAGGCACTGATCATCATCTGTCATAAAATGTGTTTTCTTAAGTCAGGTGGTGGGATTTAGCATAACACCATTTATAATCACTTGAACATATACATTAAATTAATACCATTTGATGTGGGGAAATTGTTTCAAGCTGTCATTTAATTCTTTTT
>NW_027542574.1:0-313 GCF_008692635.1 Crocuta crocuta
AGAGAAATCCTCCCTGCTGCTCCAAGAAATTAGCAAGGAAGTGTTAGTTTTCCATCTTCCCGGAGGTCAACCTGAAAAGGCTCACGAAAGAAACAGAAACTCTGAGCATGTGACTCGTGGCCATGCGAGGTATGAATTTCCACCTGTACTTGGGGTGTGGGTCTCAAGATAAGGAATTAGAATAAAAATTGTGTCACGTCATTAGAATCCCGGGTGCCAAGGAAGGAAAAATCATGCATGCCTTCCAGGAAGGGCATGTCTCCAAGCCAGAAGATGAGTCCACCAGAAGAGTCGTCTGAGCAGGAGACCACGG
>NW_027542575.1:0-314 GCF_008692635.1 Crocuta crocuta
AAAAAAAAACACAGATCTCCGATCTTATACCAACCTTCTCAGCCGGAGTGGGGGAGGCGATTCTGCAAACTGACATCACGGTCCATGTCACGGGACATAACTTCCACCGCTCAAAGCTTTATTTGCATTTTTAGAGATACAGGGAAATCTTGAACATCAGTTCCAGGGTTGACACTGCAGTTATTAAAACCAAACAAAAGATGCTTTCCCAAGTCTAGCTGATTCTTCTTAAATTTATCTGGGCCCCCACTACCTGATTTAAGGCAATGAGCAGATGTTTCCCAGCAGGAAGTACATTAGCCCCAGATGCTGTC
>NW_027542576.1:0-313 GCF_008692635.1 Crocuta crocuta
TCCCTCTCTCTCTGTTCCTCCCCTGCTTGCACTCTGTCTCCCTCTGTCTCTCAAAAATAAACATTTTTTTAAAAAGGTGAAAAGACTTTGAATAGACACTCTCCCTATAAAATATAGAAATGGCTAACAAGCATATGAAAAGATGCTCAACATCAATAATCATTAGGGAAATGCAAGGCAAAGCCACAATGAGATAGCACCTCGTACACGTTAAGATGGCTCTTATCAAAAAACAGAAAATAGCAAGTGTTGGTAAAGATGTGGAGAAAGTGTGTGCTATTGTTGTAAAATTGTAAGACCGCTATGCAAAGCA
>NW_027542577.1:0-314 GCF_008692635.1 Crocuta crocuta
AAAAATTGAGAAAATAATATAGAGTTCCCATACACCCCAAATCATCTTATGTCAGTATAGAATGAACTAATATTGATACATTATCATTAACTAAAGCATCATTATTATTCAGATTTCTTTAGTTTTTAATTAGTGCCCTTTTCCTGTTTCAAGATCCCACCCAAGACACTACATTACATTTAACTGTCATGTTTTCTTAGGCTCCTCTTGGCTGTGACTATTTCTGAGACTTCCTTTGTTTTTGATGACCTTGATTGTTTTGTGGAATACTGACCAAGTATTTTGTAGAATGTCCCTCAACTGGAGCTTATCTG
>NW_027542578.1:0-314 GCF_008692635.1 Crocuta crocuta
AAAAAATGAAAAACCTGCTCCATGGTTTTATAATAGTATTAATTTTTACCCTGAAGGGCATACTGTGAACATAGCCATGATGGTTAATTTTTTCCATAAACTTAACTGCAACACAGGGTGCCCAAGTGTTTGTTTAAACATCATTCTAGGTGTGTCTGAGAGTGTGTTTGGGTGGGATTAACATTTGAACTGTTAGGTAGACTAAGTAATGAATTGCCCTTAGCAATATCTTCAGCCTTCATTCAATAGGTTGAAGGACTGAATAGAACAAAAAGCTAAACAAGAAAGAACTGGCTCTCTCTGCCTGATGGTCT
>NW_027542579.1:0-313 GCF_008692635.1 Crocuta crocuta
TCTAAGAACTCACAACTCAGCCAGATTTTCCAAGGACAGAATATACTTGTTAGCATCTAACTTTTCTTTCAGAAAGCCAGGGACAAATAGGTTTTATGAGCGTGTGTTCTTCTGGACCTGCAGACGTGACCCTGTGACCCCCTACCATCTAGGCATTCCATAGTATGGGGTATGCCACTTTTTCAAATCTGACGCTTCCTTTGATAGAGGAGAGACAGGTGAAATGAAAGATAGTTCTTTTGGTGTCGGGCCAGCTCAGTCCGCACACCATGTGACTCTTAATCCCTGGGCTGTGAGTTCCCAGGCCCCATGC
>NW_027542580.1:0-314 GCF_008692635.1 Crocuta crocuta
AAACATGTGGTCTCTCCGTGTAAAGAATTTTCTATCTTGTTACTCAGTGCTAACAGCAACATGTTTCTTCTTTCCGAAGAAATCTTCGGAGGGGTTAAAATCTACATATAGGAGGGAGGATGAAATCAATGCTCTCATAACAATAGTAACTGAGATTACTCATTACTCATCTTGATTAGAATATAAGTGAGCTTACTGTAATAGTAAACTCAGAATACAGACCAAATGGGAAGTTCTAAGGTTATAATAGTTTAATGAAAAGCATTCATGACATACTTATTAAAAGATATATGTGAATATACAGAATTATAAAA
>NW_027542581.1:0-314 GCF_008692635.1 Crocuta crocuta
AATATTTCCTCACATATAGATGTTACTTCACTCTATGAACAAACACACAGCTATCAACTTCCATTTTCCCTTTCTGACCTTTGTGCCATTCTTCTCCTATCTAGTACTTGACAGTCTCTACAGACTCCACAGTATATTGCTTTTATCGTTCTGTAACCTGTCTGGTATCTAGTAGAGACGAATTTGAATTGAGATGGTGAAAGTTGGATATTTTCCCAGTTCCTATTTCTGCCCACTTCACTCCTCCCTAGATACCAATGCTCGTCTGTTACTATTGTCTGTTGCCCTGAAGAAGTCCCATTGACATTTCTTGT
>NW_027542582.1:0-314 GCF_008692635.1 Crocuta crocuta
GAGCGGGAGGGGAGACCCCGGGAAGGGCCCCAGGGCACTGAGGGCTCTGGCCGGGGCCCGATCCGGACTCCGCCCATCCTCAGTTTCGCCAGCTGACGATAGGACAATGAACTGGGCCACCCAGGGACCCCACGAAGAATAACAGGGTCGACATGCAAGTCCCGCACGGGGCACGCAGGCGCCGCCTCCCCGGGGTGCCCTCCTGCCTCCCGGCTCCGGGGCAGGCGCTCGGGGCCCTGGAGCCCTGCTTGTTGAAGGCCGGCAGGCGGGGGCCGCAGGGGCTGCCGAACCCGCACCCAGAGCGTCGACCCCGA
>NW_027542583.1:0-313 GCF_008692635.1 Crocuta crocuta
GCATGAAGTCCATGTCTCCCTCTGAATCTGAATGTCTAATTGAATCCAGGCGGATATGCATGGATGTCCCCAAAATGATATGAGGTGGAGAGAAACAGTAAGGAAAGAAACATAAAGAAAGACAGCTAATAGTAAGGAAAGACACGTAAAGAGTTATTGCCATTGAGAGAATACTGCTGGGGAGGGTGTGCATGCTGTTCTATGCAGCCTTGATTGGATGACGTGGGTCACCAGCCAGTGGAGGTTGGAGGCAGCCCTATAAACTGGCCCCTGGGATGTAAGGCCAGAACCATGGCCACCCTCAAACTGACTG
>NW_027542584.1:0-314 GCF_008692635.1 Crocuta crocuta
ATAGAGGGCATATCTAGAATTCAAACTTCTGGGTGACCTCTGTCTAAAGCTGCTGCTTTTCCCTGCAGCAAACAACCTTCCTAGAGCCTCACAGGTTGTAGAAGAGGAAGCGGGCTGTCACAGGCTGTCACTCGGAACATCTGCTCTCTATTCCAGCACTTGGTGGAGTGTAACACCCGCATCAGCACTTAATCTTTCTGAGCCACCCTTTCTTTATCTGTGAGAAGGTGTGGATTGGGATGGGCAGTGTACAGTTACCTAAAGTGTCTTCCAATTCTGAAAGTATCCAGTTATGTCTAGGGACACCTTACCTG
>NW_027542585.1:0-314 GCF_008692635.1 Crocuta crocuta
TATTCAAGTTCATCGCTTACACGGTCTGCTCTCCACCCAGCAGCAGACCTCAGTTCAGCCTGTCTCCCTGCCACTTTATAATAAGTACCACCTTCCCTCTGGTGCCCAGCATCGAGGTCCCCACCTGTATCTGGGACCTCTGCTTCTGAATATGTGGAGGGAGCAGCATCCTGGGTCCAGAGGGCTGCTTCAGGGTTGCAGGCGGGGACCAGCAGTGGAGAGGCAGGTGGCTCAGAGCATCGGTGCAAGTGGATGGAGTCATCAGTAATGAGGAGTGTGGCTAAGTGAACAATACAGATATGGGACAACATTGT
>NW_027542586.1:0-314 GCF_008692635.1 Crocuta crocuta
GAGCAAACGAGCAAACAGAACAGGCTTAAAATGTAGAGAGCAAATTGGTGTTAGTGAGATTGGAAGGGGATGGAGGGACAGGTGAAATAGATGGAGGGGATTGAGAAGTACAGATTTGTATACATATTGAATACATAAGTCATGAGAAGGAACAGTAGAGCACAGGGAGTATGCTCAGTAATTTTGTAGTTTTGTATAGTGACAGTAATTACACTTACTATGGTGAACTTTTGATTATGTATGTAATGGTTGAATTCCCATGTTGCACACCTGACATGAATATGTAGGTCAGTATGCTTCTATCAATGAATGAA
>NW_027542587.1:0-314 GCF_008692635.1 Crocuta crocuta
GCCTTCTGAAGCCTGTCATGGCGCTGGTTTGGTTCCTCACTAACATTTGTGCCAGTTCTGGATCAATTTCCATGGATTCATTTCCTTCTCATTACAAGTCACAGAGTCCTCCTTATTTACATGCCTGCTAAATTTTGATTGGAGGTCTGATTGCAAATTTTACCTTGTTTAATGTGGGCTATTTTGTATGTCTATAAATGTTCAGTAAGTTTTTCAGTACACCTGAAATAACTTGGAAACAACTTGACCACTTAGGTTGTCCTCTCTGGTTGTCCATTTGTTTGGTGAACTGGAGCAACATTAAGTCTAGAGCT
>NW_027542588.1:0-314 GCF_008692635.1 Crocuta crocuta
GTCCATTCTACCCAAAACAATCTATAGATTCAATGCAATCCCTATCAAAATAAAAATCCTAAAATTTTTATGGAACCACAAAAGACCCCCAAATGATCAAGCAATCCTGAAAAACAGAAACACAACTGCAAGTATCACAATCCCAGATGCCAAGATCTATTATGACGTGGTAGCAAGCAAAAACATATATCCTGCTGACAAAAATAGACAACATAGAGCAACAGAACAGAATGGAGAGCTCAGAAATAAACCCATGTCTATATGGTCAGTTAATCTTCAATAAAGGAGGCATTGAGCAAGAATATACATTGAGC
>NW_027542589.1:0-314 GCF_008692635.1 Crocuta crocuta
CCCAGCAAAAAAAAAGAACTACAGGCCAATATCCTTGATGAATACTGATGCAAAAGTTCTCAAAAAGATACTTGTAAACTGAATGCAACAGCATATAAAAAGAATTACCACCATGGTCAAGTGGGATTCATTCCTGGGTTATAGGGCTGGTACAATATTTACAAATCAATCAATATGATACATCATATTAACCATTGAAAAGATAAAAAACCATATGATCCTGTTGATAGATGCAGAAAATACAGCATCCCTTCTTAACAAAGACCCTCAAGAAAGTCGGGATAGAGGGAACTTACTTAAACATCATAAAAGCC
>NW_027542590.1:0-314 GCF_008692635.1 Crocuta crocuta
TACTGAAATCAGGATTGAAAGGGACAAGGCCCAGGCAAGGGTGGGGAGGCCGGGGCAGCCCCCATGGGGCAGGGGCACAGGGCATCTGTATCTGTAGGCACCTCCATTGAGCAGTGCTGGGCCCAGCAGGATGAGGAGTCAGAATCAGCCCCTCTGTTCCCACCACTTGCCCAGGGCCTCTTTTCCTGAGCAATAACCCTGCCTCCTGGCAGCTCCCCCTATGTGAGAACAGGAACTGCTCTTATCTCTCCCAAGGGAGGGGGCCAGATCCACAGCTGGCAGTCATTAAACACCCTGATCAGGCCGGGGATGGT
>NW_027542591.1:0-314 GCF_008692635.1 Crocuta crocuta
ATGTTTAAAAGTGTGATTAAGAAAGGCTTATAATGATACTATTCTGTTCACTTAAGGTCCAGTAAAAGTAACATAAAATGTTAAATACCCATATTATATCACTCATGAAAATAAAAACAAATTACAATAAAAATATTTTTACAAAGTTATTAGTCTATTAGAAAGAAATATAATAATCATCTTATAAACTTTTGGATGGAAAGAACTTGTTAAATAAAATGCACAATACAAATTTACAAACAACAAGTTATTTCATTATACTATATCTGAATACATCTGCAGGGTGGAAAACTATTAACAGAATTAAAAGACAA
>NW_027542592.1:0-314 GCF_008692635.1 Crocuta crocuta
CCAAAAACATGGAGGTTAAAGAACACCCTACTAAGAACGAATGGGACAATCATGCCATTAGAGAAGAAATTACAAAGTATATGGAAACAAATGAACATGAAAATACAATAATCCAAACTCTTTGGGAGGTAGCCCAGGCAGTCCAAAGAGGAAAATACATTGCACTCCTGGTCTATTTCAAGAAACTAGAAAAAAGGGCAAATACAAAATCTAACAGTGCACCTAAAGGATCTAGAAGCAGAACATCAAGAGCACCCCAAACCCAGCAGACGAAGAGAAATAATAAAGATCAGGGCAGAAATAAACAATATAGA
>NW_027542593.1:0-314 GCF_008692635.1 Crocuta crocuta
GGGCTCAGCAGTGACACAGCCACCACCACTCACTCACTGACCCTCTACCCCTCCAGGGAGGGGGTGGGGCGCGTCTCCCGCAGTTCCCTGAGGACAGTATACTATGAGAGCTGGGAGAGGGCTGCTTGCTTGTGCTTTTCGGGTTCCCCGTCTCTCCCAGGCTGGGCGCTCTGTGCAGCAGGTGGAGGATCACAGACAAACGCCAGGGTTTCCTCCTCCCTCCTCCCTGCCGTCCTCACCACGTGCTGTGTTCAGGAGAACCCCCTGGTGTTGATGTTTGCAGGGGGAAGTGCAGACAGCACTGGCTTGGGCCT
>NW_027542594.1:0-314 GCF_008692635.1 Crocuta crocuta
CAGTCCCTGATTCTGCTGGGTGGTGGCTCAGAGTCACTGCCTCCCCTCCCCACCCCACCCCATGCTCCTCTCCATCTTATCCTGAACTTGATCCCCCTTCCAACTCCCCCAGGGCAGAACCCCTCCTGTGCACACAGGGAAACTGAGGCTCAGGGAGAGCAAGGCAGGCGTGAGGTCACAGAGGCTCGCCCAGCGGGTGGCAGAGCGGGAATCAGCACCCACGCCTCCCCGCTGTGCCTCTCCTGGAAGCAAGCAGGCCCAGGAACCGCCTCCCCCCTCCAGACCCTGTCCTGCATCCTCATGAATGTGCACAC
>NW_027542595.1:0-314 GCF_008692635.1 Crocuta crocuta
GACCTTCCCTGGAGGAAAGTCCTCATGCTATTGATGAGCACTGAATAGGGATGGCAGAGTCCAACGCCCGTGCCAGGGATCCACAGCAGGACGATCGGCCAGCTGGCCCTCCTACCTGTCTCCTCTTCCTTCCAGGGGCCCTTGGATCCCTCCCAACTGTGATTGTTGAGTGTTGCGGCTTTAGGAGCTGTCCCGGAGCCCCCACTTACCCTGGCGAAGGTCCGGAAGCCCTGGAGGATGGGCCTGTAGCCTGTGCAGCGACACAGGTTTCCTGTGGGCCAAGGGAAAAAGCTGCATTGTCAGCACGGGCCCCC
>NW_027542596.1:0-314 GCF_008692635.1 Crocuta crocuta
GACACCTCGGCCCTTAGGGAATTCTGGATTGCATGACAGTGTTGTGTAGGGGTCAGAAGCCCCAACATGTAGCTGCCTGGGCTAAAATCCTGGTGGCACCACTGACCTGGCACCCCCTCGGTCGGGACACCTGGCTCTGCTGAGACCACAGCCCCATCAGGTAAATGGGAGTGACCGCAAGAGGCTGGTTATGAAGCCAGAGAGTGTGCTCCTCAGCATCTGGAACATGGAGGTGCTAAGGAGATGACCTATTGAGGTTATGATGTCGGAATGGGTCCCAGTGGGGAAACCATGACCCAGACAAGTGGAGAAAC
>NW_027542597.1:0-314 GCF_008692635.1 Crocuta crocuta
AAACATATAGACACATAATGATAATTTATACTGTGGTAGAGGCATGTACCAAGTACTGAGGAAACATGAGACAGTTAAAATTCTTCACAGTTTTCCCTTAAAGGGTCCTAAATGATATAGAAGAACTTTCCAGGTCAGGTAGTATGAGGAGGCTCCTAAACCAAGCATTTGACAAAAGTGGAGTGAAGGTTTGTGTAGCAGAAGGGAGGTTCATGGTTGAGAGGTGGAGAAGTCACTGTCACTAAATTCGTCACTGTATAAGTGATTTCCGAGCCCTACCACTTAGGAGCTGTGTTAATGTTGGAAGATTACTA
>NW_027542598.1:0-314 GCF_008692635.1 Crocuta crocuta
CATTGGCAACTATCTTTTCCCATTCCATTGGTTGCCTATTAGTTTAAACTATTATAGTTTAATATGAGTTTGTCTGGATTTTGCTTCTTTTCTATTTTCTTTAGTCTATCCTCTTTAACTCAGTGTCCATGTATGTTGAATTTTCTAATTCAATTTTTTTTGTGTATCTTAACTTCTTTTTCATATGTTTTTCTCTTTAGTTCTCTGTGCTGTGCTATGGCAAAGTTTCTTTGATTTTCCATTCAGATCATTAATTTTCTCTTCAGTGATTGTGATACAAGAAACAGAATTGTGTGGCAAGAATTTCTATTTTA
>NW_027542599.1:0-314 GCF_008692635.1 Crocuta crocuta
ATCTGTGGGGCACACCAACCTGCTGGGAGCCAACTCAGGTCCTGGATGTACCTGATAGTATCCAGTTCCCTGATGGGAACCCTGCCAGAAACTCCTAAGTCATGAAAATCACATAGAAAGTCTTCCAAAGAACGTGTCACAGGGGCATAAACCAAGCCCACTCTAGGGACCACTCTTACCCACAGCAGGGCTGGTGGCACGGGCTCTTCCCAAGGTACGTGGGTTTCTTGGCACAGCTTTGCCAAAGTTCATTTTTTCTCTTTTTCCACTCACTTGGTGTCTGCAGGCAGCCTGTGATTTCCATCGGGTGCCCA
>NW_027542600.1:0-313 GCF_008692635.1 Crocuta crocuta
AGGCTCCAGGCTCTGAGTTGTCAACACAGAGCCCAATGCAGGGCTTGAACTCAAAAACTATGAGATCATGACCTGAGCCAAAGTTTTACACTTAACTGACTGAGCGACCCAGGTGCCCCAAGAACTAGTATTTCAAAGAAAACATTTTGGAAACAATTTTCAAATAAATATATATAATAATATGCCAAACGTAGTGTTTTTAAGAGACATTCACTAGGTTCAAGGTAAAGATAATGGTGATAAAAATTTGAAACACTGACAATGATAGTTAAAAGTCATGATCGTGGGCGCCTGGGTGGCTCAGTCGGTTAAG
>NW_027542601.1:0-314 GCF_008692635.1 Crocuta crocuta
GGATTCTTGGCTGCATATTTTTCCTATTCAGCGCATTGAATATTTCTTGCCACTCTTTTCCGACCTGCTAAGTTTCAGTAGATAGCTCTGCTACTACTCTTATAATGTCTACCCTTGTAGATTAAGTCCTTTTTGTCCCTTGATGCTTTCAGAATTATCTTTGTATTTTGCGAGTTTCACTCTGATATGTCATGGAAAATACCTAGTTCTGTTAGCTCTGAAGAGAATTCTCTGTGCCTGCTGGACTTGGATGTCTGTTTTCTTCCTCAGATTAGGGATGTTCTCAGCTGTGCTTTGTTCAAGTACACCTTCCA
>NW_027542602.1:0-314 GCF_008692635.1 Crocuta crocuta
TGTTTTGGAGGAGTGGATAGAAAGTACAATGCAGAAAAGAAAAAAACCTGAGTCAATTGTTATGGTTTTAAAGTACTCTAAAGCAACTTATTTTTTTTAATGAAGTATACTGTATTTTATATTAGAATTCAAACTTTTATGCCTCTAAAAACTATAGTAAAAATGCATAGTAAAAGCGTGTGTTCACTTGTTGGATTATACAAGGGAGGTTCCTCAAATGTGAACTAAAGGAACCACACCATAACATGGTTCATATCATATGATTAATAGCAATAAAAAATTTAAAACTTAGAATTGGAGACAGAAGAGATACC
>NW_027542603.1:0-315 GCF_008692635.1 Crocuta crocuta
AAAAAAAAAAAATAGAAATGTAAGGAAAGCTTTCAAACCCTATGAAAGCAGCGTTACCTGGATTCCGAAACCAGACAAGGACCCCGCTAGAAAGGAGAATTATAGACCATCCATGATGAACACGGATGCAAAAATACTCAACAAAACATTAGCCAACCAGATCCAACTGTTACTTAAAAAATTAAAACTTATTCACCACAGCTAAGGGGGATTTTTACCTGGGATGCAGGGCTGGTTCAATGTCCACAAAAACGATCAACGTGAATCATGACATCAATAAAAGGAAGGACAAGAATCACATGATCCTCTCAATAG
>NW_027542604.1:0-315 GCF_008692635.1 Crocuta crocuta
GGGGATACAATGTACGACATGAATACTGTGGTCAATAATGTATTGCAAATTTGAGAGTTGCTAAAAAAAATAAATCTTAAAAGTTCTTATCGCAAGAAAAAAATGTAAATTTGCATGGTGACAAATGGTAAATAGAAAACATGGTGATCACTTTGCAATGTATACAAATGTCAAATGATTGTTATATGCCTAAAATTAATATATTTCAATTATACTTCCATAAAATAAAATAACTCCCTTGATGCAGAAGTGAAATGAAACAGGTTCATTTGTTCAAAACAAAACAAAACAAAACAAACAAAAAACAAAAAAAAA
>NW_027542605.1:0-315 GCF_008692635.1 Crocuta crocuta
TCTGTGACTTTGCTAGGCCTCTTTTTGCTTACACTTTTGTTTAGATCCCACATCCAAGAGAGATCATACTGTATTTGCTTTTCTCTGACTTATTTCACTTAATGCCCTTGCTGTCCATCCATGTTGTCACAAATGGCAAGATTTTGTTCTTTTTTCTGGCTAAAATTCCATTGTATATCCATGCCACGTTTTCTGTATTCATTCATCTGTCGTGGGCACTTGGGGTGTTTCCATATCTTGGCTATTGTAAGTCATGCTGCAATGAACATGAGAATGTGTTTATCTTTTCAAATTAGTGTTTTTGGTTCATAGCAG
>NW_027542606.1:0-315 GCF_008692635.1 Crocuta crocuta
ACATGGTTTGATGCAATTTGGCTTCAGGAAAGACCACAACAAACCAGGTCAGTGTATTCTGAACACTCTTACATACAAAACAGCTTTTCATAATGATTAGAAATATGGTTAAAGTTACGAAATTAAGGAATCCATATCATTCATTCCAGATCTGACTTCGGAGTGCTTACTGTCTGTCATGAACAAAGGTATCTGCTTTCACCCCAGCTGGGAGGAACAGGCAATAAATACCTGTATCAATACCATGTTGTTTTGCAAGTGCTATAAAGAAAAATGAAGGGATTCAAAGCTTGCTGGGGTAAGAGTGAGTAGAAA
>NW_027542607.1:0-315 GCF_008692635.1 Crocuta crocuta
AAGGAAGCTAAGGAGAAGGGTACTTGGGTTCAGCTGAAGCGCCAGGTAAGTGCTTGGCAGACGGTTTCTTGGTATTGATTGATCTTGAGAATTTTAAAGCTTGCTCAGTAATAATTGTCTTCTTTATGAAAGTTGATGAATTGAGTATGTTATGCTATTTTGGTTTTAAGGGCACTTTGAAATTGATGATCGTGCTTTACATAATTGTTCCCTTGCTTTTTTTCCTGATAGCCTGCCCCGCCCAGAGAAGCACACTTCGTGAGAACCAACGGAAAGGAGCCTGAGCTGCTGGAGCCCATTCCTTATGAGTTCATG
>NW_027542608.1:0-315 GCF_008692635.1 Crocuta crocuta
TGTGCTAGGCACATGTATTCTCTCAAGAGCTGCTATTCACACAAGCAATACACACTGACATAATCTCCTGAATGAGTGACATTCGTTGTCTGTATTTCTCTTATTTATATCCCAATTCTCTCCTTCACAGTCAAAATCAGATTGTGTCTCTGCATAAGACCAGGGATCATTGAACTTTTTTATGCAAAGTGCTAACCATTTTTTTGGAGGTTGCAAGCTGTGTCTTCTCTGTCATGAATGATTAATACTCCAGTCATGGTGCAATAGCAGCCATAGATGATACCCAAATGGGTGGATGTGGGTTTGTTCTAATAA
>NW_027542609.1:0-314 GCF_008692635.1 Crocuta crocuta
TTCAGCTTTCAGGTGTTGAGTTTTATAAGTTCTTTACATATTTGGATACTAATCCTTTATCAGATATCATTTGAAAATATCTTATTCCACGCTACTTTTTCATTTTGTTGATTGTCTCCTTCACTGTGTAGAAGTTTTTACCTTGGTGAAGTCCCAATAGTTTACTTTTGCTTTTGTTTCCCTCACCTCTGGAAACATGTTTAGTAAGGAGTTGCTGCACCAATGTCAAAAAGTTACTGTGTTCTCTTTAAGAGTGTCAATGGTTTCCTGTCCCATTTTTAGGTATGTATGTATGTATGTATGTATGTATGTAT
>NW_027542610.1:0-315 GCF_008692635.1 Crocuta crocuta
TCCTGACCTCCTCCTTCCCACCCCAGGTGTGTTTGTGTGTCTCTCCCTCCTGTTCCAGGGGGCCACTCTTGGGGTCCCTCCTCCCCCTCCCAGCCACCCTTCCTCAGTCTCTGCTGACGGTTCCCTCTCTTCTCTGCCACCTCGTGTCTCACAAACTTGTATCTTTGTCGCAGACATTTTCCTACACTGAAGACCCTTGTATTCACCTGCCAAAGAGAAATCTCTATTTAGTTTTGAATAAGATAATTTAACATGCAAAAAATGATGTCCTAGGGGCGCCTGAGTGGCTTAGTCTGTTAAGCGTCCGACTTTCGC
>NW_027542611.1:0-315 GCF_008692635.1 Crocuta crocuta
GCAACTCAAGATGTGTGAGTATACATTATACAGTATATCAGTACTATTCAATAGAACGTTTCTCTGTTGATGGGAATATTATACATTGGATTGAACAGAGTAATTCAAAATTTGAATTTCACTTCGTTTAAATAGCCACATACAGCGAGTGGCCAATATAGTGGACAGCACTAGGTAGAACTAGATTAACACTATAATTTTTTTAGTTTTGTTTCTAATAATTATATTCCCTCCTGTACTCTTTATCTTTATGATTTTTTTTTTATTACCGGAAGTCTGTTTCATAAACAGGATAAATGTTGAAATTAAATTACT
>NW_027542612.1:0-315 GCF_008692635.1 Crocuta crocuta
AGAAAGGATGGGCCATCAGCCAAGCTGTTTGTAGCATGGAGACAGGAACACCAGACATCCAAGAGCCGACAGCCATCCACAAGCACAGGGACCTATTCATTATGATTGAATAACGGAGAGGGTTACAGATGGCCACAAAGCGATCATAAGCCATCATGGACAGAAGAAAACATTCAGAGCTGCCAAAGAAGAAGAAAAAGTACATCTGCGCACCACAGCCTACAAAAGAGATGATCTTCCTCGAAGACACTAGATCTACCAGCATCTTCGGCACCATGATCAAAGTAAAACAGACTTCGAGAAGTGATAGGTTTC
>NW_027542613.1:0-315 GCF_008692635.1 Crocuta crocuta
ATAGCCAGTCTTTCCTAGAAGGCCTGAGTTAGGGCTGTAATATCCACAGAAAGTTTCTTTCCTCTATTCTTAGAACTTCATAAAATAAAAAGGAAATATCCCCACTATTCTGTAGAAACATATCTAAAGCCAGCTCTATTACCCGTAAACAACTCCTTGGCAGAGCATATGAATTCAACATATCTTCCTCCTCCATCAGAAATTTATAGAGATTTCATAGATGTTCACAAATGCTGAGCCTTTGGAGGGACAAGGACTCTGCCTTCCCACTCAATCCCAAAGGAAAAGCTCAGTCAGTCCTTGATCACAGAAAAC
>NW_027542614.1:0-315 GCF_008692635.1 Crocuta crocuta
AGAGCCACTGGACGAATTGATACAGGAAAGCAAGGTAGTCTGAGTAATGTTTTGAAAGTTCACTATGGAGTGCGTAGTTGTAGAGAGGTGACAGCCTGTTGTAACAAGACAGGGGTGAGATGCTGGTGGCTGAGACTGGGATTGTGGCAGAGGGAATACAACATAGTGTTGAACAGAGCAGTTTAGAGCCTATGCTTTGAAGTCCAATCTCCATTTACAGCGTCACCGCCTAAACTTCATCACATCTGTAAAATTTGGTTTCCTTATCTATAAAATGGAAATGAAATGTGTCTATATCTTAGAGTCATTCTGGGA
>NW_027542615.1:0-315 GCF_008692635.1 Crocuta crocuta
ATAACAGCATTGACTGTGATAAGATAGCTCAAAGGACAGTCAGTTGGAAGACTGCAGTTGCTAAGTAGTGGGGTCATTTCTTCTTATCAAATAATAAATCTCTTAGCCTGAGGAATGAAAAATGAGCAAGCTTCTTACATAGTCAAAGGTCATAACTGTATTCAGGCTTGTCTTTTTAGCCATATGCACTGTATAGAAATGAATGCTAGTCAAATTCATGAAGCAGTTATCTAGATGAAGAACTAAAAGGATTCAGTGCACTTGTGACATTTCATTTAATGGTAAAATACATCATGTTTGTTGTAATTGCTGGTG
>NW_027542616.1:0-315 GCF_008692635.1 Crocuta crocuta
ACGGAGCTCCTTACTTCTCCGCCATCTTGCCCCCTCCCCCCTCTTCCTATCTTTCTTGAATGCATGAGGAGTAGGAAGGAAGTTAATCAAATCTGCCCACATGAGGCAGAGCTGGTATTTGAACCTCAGGATTCTAATTCCAAATCCTTTATATGTTTAAAATATATATATACCTACTAATATATATAATATATATTATATATCATATATATGTATCATACTAATATATATGATATATATGATACATATATATGATATATTATATATGACATATATGATACATATATATGATATATAATGTATATATGATATATA
>NW_027542617.1:0-315 GCF_008692635.1 Crocuta crocuta
GAGGCTTCTGGTAAGGCTATTCCTGCATTCCTAGTGAATTTCACAGAATCCAAGGTTTTTCTGACCCCTTGTGCTAGGAAGTTCTTATTGAGTCTAACTTAAGTTGTCTTGTGCACTTTGTGCCCATAAGACCAGGCTGAGTTTGCGAAATGGAGCCCAGTATCCTCACTCCCCATTATGGAAGTAGTTTCTTTATATAGGACACGGGTCCTGAGTGTAGGGACACTGAAAGGATGTGGGGCTAGCTCTGGTGGATCACAGATGGGACACACCTTTTCTGGGAAGGAGGGTCATGACCAACAGGGCAGATTCAGA
>NW_027542618.1:0-315 GCF_008692635.1 Crocuta crocuta
CAGTTTTGGGGAGGAACCCAGTATTTCTGATAGGCAGAGAGATTTATAATCCCTTCTCTCAAAAATCTTCCAAAGACAGGGTTTTTTGTTTTTTAGGAGTTACACCAAGATAAGGGACTTGAATTATTGACTTAATCATGTGTTATCAAGAGTTTGCAGTCTATTGATGCCTACCTAGCACAGGATTATCATTTAGAAGATGCCATTCTTATTTGTAAAGATCTGATCACCTGTATTCTAGCCAGCCTGTAACTCCCCTCTCCCACCCCTGGTGTTTTATAAGAATTAACATCTCTGTGGTTCAATGCCCTGGGA
>NW_027542619.1:0-315 GCF_008692635.1 Crocuta crocuta
CACTGAAACTATTCAACATGGTATCCGGCCCTCAATAAATATTAGCTAATATTATTCTCTTTAATGGGGTGGTTTGGGGTACTTTTATCAAATTTTCCACTAAACAAAATGTATGAATTTTATAAGCATTAAGTGTTATATGAATTAAGAAAGCAAAAGAGCTCAAGAATCCAAGACATTCTGTGTCTCTGGCAGTGACAGGCTGAAAAACAGGGGGCCCAACAAGCCACAATCTAGAATACTTGTCCACTAGACGACAAAGTTTTGGCCTGTTGGGACTGTGCCTTGATCACCCTTTTATCTCTAGGGTCCAAC
>NW_027542620.1:0-315 GCF_008692635.1 Crocuta crocuta
TCTTTCTCTGCCTGGGCCCTCACCCCCTGCTGGCTCCCTCAGGAAATACTGGACCAAATAAAGCATCTGGTGCGACCCCAAGTCAGCATCCCAGCCAACACAGAGTCAGGGTTAAGCTAATGTGGGAACAGGCACGGTTTGGCACAACTTCCGTGAAG
Source organism: Crocuta crocuta (assembly GCF_008692635.1). Classification (NCBI taxonomy): domain Eukaryota; kingdom Metazoa; phylum Chordata; class Mammalia; order Carnivora; family Hyaenidae; genus Crocuta; species Crocuta crocuta. Next base: position 159 of record NW_027542620.1, read on the forward strand.
TCTGAGAAACAGTCCCTGCTCCAAGGAGGGTGAGGGGTTGGGGGTGGGGACTGTGCGCTGGGCTCCCGGGGGGACAGGACAGTGGTTCAGCCCCAGTGCGGTACCTCCCATAGGGCTGTTCACCAGCAATTCTGAGCCAACAGTGACTGACTCAGTC
>NW_027542621.1:0-315 GCF_008692635.1 Crocuta crocuta
CCCCTCCGTTGGCACCTGTCTCTAGCCCCTTGACAGATGTCCCCACGTGCACGCTGGGCCTCCAATCCCCTCTCTACCCAGCGGCCAGTGTAGGCTTCCCAGAATAAATACTGCGGCCGCCACTGCTCACCCCGAGCCCATAGCAGCTGCCGCGGGCCAAGCCTGACGGTCCCCACTCACAGCAGGACGACCCACAGCGCTGCCCGCCCAGGGCCAGCCCGAGGCTGCCCTCCGACGGTCAAGGGACCTCTAGGGAGCGCCTGCTCTGTGTGCCCCCCACAGTGGCTGCATGTGTGCCTCTGCACCGCCCATGGG
>NW_027542622.1:0-315 GCF_008692635.1 Crocuta crocuta
TTGTCTCAGGCTTCCATCCACACCTTGCAACCACACTGCCTGCCACCAAGCCATCACCCTGCCAGACGGCACCTGGCTTCCGAGTTTTATCTCAGATGGGACTACATTTCCAAACCCCTCACTTCTGAGAGCTCTGCAGCTTTGACCTGCTCAGAACCTCCCGGGAAGGGTGTCACAGAGCAATGTCCAGTGCCAACCTGTCTCCAGGAATGTTCGTGTGACTATGATGCTGCAGATGCCCAGAGAGTGCGACCTGGTACCAGACAACACCAGAAAAAGTTCATGCAATCATGTAGCGGCAGTGATTCAGTGATG
>NW_027542623.1:0-315 GCF_008692635.1 Crocuta crocuta
CCGTGACGCTGAAGCACGCGTGTCAGGGGACAGACGCTGGGTTTTGCAGGGACCGAGGAGGGACAAGCAGAGCTGGCACCAGAGGGGACTTCCCGCTCGTGGCTTCCCCGCGGCCCAGCAGCGCCTGCAGCAGAACGGGACCAGGACACCCAGCCCGTCAGCGGCCAGCTCCGGGGACCAGAAAATATGGCCCAGCCCCCTCCTGCCCCGTCCCCAAGCCTATTCTGGTCTCACCTCTGCCCCTTTGTGTCCCCTGGGCCCTCAGGCCCGGGGACCCCCATCACTCCCTCTTCCCCCACCTCCCCTCCCCCAGCC
>NW_027542624.1:0-315 GCF_008692635.1 Crocuta crocuta
CACACACACACAACACACACACCGGCACATATGTACACAGCACATGCACACCCATCCTGACACACAGAGCCCTGAGAGGCATGCAGACCTCTGAGTCTGTCTTTCTGTGCCCTTCTTTGTCTCTGTCTCTCTGCCTGTGTCTCCCTGTATCTATCTATCTCTCCTTGCTCTCTTTGTCTCTCTCTCCTTGCTTCTCTCTGTGCTGTGTCTGTTTCTCTATCTCTCTCCCTATGTCTATCTCTGTCTCTCCCTGTCTCTCTCTCTCTCGCACACACACAACACATATGCTACACACATATGCGCATGCGCGCGCGC
>NW_027542625.1:0-315 GCF_008692635.1 Crocuta crocuta
CTGCGATTGTGGTGGGTGGTGGTTCGTGGGGGAGGGGGGGTTCTGAGGCCTGGGGACCATCTGGGAGGAGGGCACAGCCATGAGGAACCATGGCCGCATCCCCAGGGCCTGCCACGTAGCAGGTGCCTAATGCCTCGAGCGGCAGTTTGAACGGCGTGGGTCCGCTTACAGGTGGGCTTTATTTGATCAGTGCAGTGCAGTATTGTCAATGTACATCCTCTTCCTTGTGATTTTCCTTTTAAAATTTTTTAACGTTTTTTCTTCATTTTTGAGAGACAGAACACTAGCGGGGTAAGGGCAGAGAGAGAGGGAGAC
>NW_027542626.1:0-315 GCF_008692635.1 Crocuta crocuta
ATATGCAATTACTTCTTTTAATAAGTCAGACACACTCCAATATCAGCAATTTCATAAAGTTCAATACAAGAGATCAGAGATTGAACTCAATATGATGCAAATGACCTTGTCTTCCATGAGTTCACAACCTAATACTTGTTAAACTGTGTCCCACATAATTTACTTCTTATTGCAGCTTTTACTCCAATTCATTAAGTGCTTGCTTTAATAAAGCATCTTTTAAATGATTTATAAACTTACACATTCAAGAGGGAGTGTTTTAAAGGAAGTAATAGAGTCTATACCATTTAAATTCTTAAAGGGAGCTGCCTTTTT
>NW_027542627.1:0-315 GCF_008692635.1 Crocuta crocuta
TGCAGGTCCGGACAGGTGGCATGAATATGGGCCAGGATCTCGGCACAGCCATGGAGGGGAGCCTCCGAGTCTGGGTCAAGCAGCAATGTAGCTGGGTTCAGGGCGGCCGGAAGAGCTCTTGCCCCATAGATAATTTATCTGCATTTTTAATCAGTCAGGCCACAGCCGCAATCATGCGGAGACATGGCAGCTAACCTGATGCCACCAGGTCCAGTTTCTTGAAAAGGTAGGCCACAGGCTGGAGCCAGGGGCCCAACACTTTTGTTCCCCCAGGGGAGAGATGGATTTGTGCCCCCAGTTTTGTCTATAAATTAC
>NW_027542628.1:0-315 GCF_008692635.1 Crocuta crocuta
TGTCGGAGGCTGGAGGGGCCCGTGGTCACCGTGGGGCACGGGGAGGGTGGCCTGGGGGAGTCGGGGAAGCCTGGCCGGCGAAGGACCCGTCTGCTCCTGTTGGCGCGGCCTCTCCCCGGGCCCTCCGTTCTCCCAGGGGCCGTGCGCCTGCGTCCTGGGCTCCGAGCGCGGCCGCAAAGCAGGGCGCCTGTCCACGGGACGGCGGGCGGGGGCGCCTACTGACCAGAAGCCGCAGCCCAGGCCGGCCAGTGATGCAGGTGCGCGTGCTCAGCGGCCAGGGAGGGTGGGTGGCCCCTCATGGGGGTCTGGGTGGTC
>NW_027542629.1:0-315 GCF_008692635.1 Crocuta crocuta
AGCGAAAGTGGGACGCTTAACTGACTAAGCCACCCAGGCGCCCCAACAAGTGGCATTTCAATTGTCTGTAAATACTCCTTGATTAAAGAACTTGAAGATTCAGTGTTTTAAAGGGTATCTCTAAACATTCTCACATTAATGTGTATAGTTTAATAAATTAACAGGCATTATCAATGTTATTAGCATAGAAAACATGCTAAGACAAATTCAAACCTAACTTCTGACCACATTAAAAGACATTTCATGTTACATAGACACACAGATGGTAACTATATGAGGTGATGTATTATGTTACTTAGCTTGTGGTTATCATTA
>NW_027542630.1:0-316 GCF_008692635.1 Crocuta crocuta
TCAGTATGAAGCAATCTCTTCTAGATTAAAACAAACCAAAAAAAAGTAGAACTAAGAGTGAGAAGGAAACAAGTATTTACTACAAAAATCTTTGTACTACTTCAGTCCATACTAAGGAGAGCCTGGACCAATTTAGAATTATACCAATGAATTGATTACACTAATAGAAATGACACAATGAGCTTCCAGTTCTTCAACATGAAAAAAACAAGAAAAGTAAAAACAAGAATACAATTTAAAAACTGGCCTTGAAAACAAACTTCTAATGGATATGACAAGGGAACTATCTTTAGACAGATAGTTTCTATAGACATAT
>NW_027542631.1:0-316 GCF_008692635.1 Crocuta crocuta
AAAAAATGTGCTGGATAAGGAGAAATATTTGCAGTTAAATTAGGAATGTCATGAATACAAAGCAATAAATGTTACTTGTGGACATGTCAGATAAGTTAAACACCAGGTGCTGAAAGCAGAATTGTGTATGTTTTTTCATGTTAGCTCATTTATCCTTCACATTGTAGATAATAGTATCATCTACTTTAAGGTACTTTCTTGATATCACACAGGTCACACCTAGAGAGATATAATTTGGTTACATTCGTAGAAAACTCTGCTTATATTTTGAATCATATTTAGCTGGCTGCCATGAGACTTTAGTTTAAAATTTCAT
>NW_027542632.1:0-316 GCF_008692635.1 Crocuta crocuta
TTGATGAGAGTCCTTACTGATTAGCAGTTCATTAATACATATTTTATTTGTATGTGTATTTTGTTTCTATGTATTTTTTATGTACTTTTACAAAAAACTAAGCTAGAGAAAAGAAACTGTTCATTTAAAAGATCAAGAGGAAGAAAAAATATATTTTGAGTACTTCACTCTATTTATTAAAAATTAAGTCTGAATATAAGTGGACCTGTGTAGTTCAAACCTATATTTCCCAGAATCAACTGTAATCAGAATGGTCCCTTCCATTAAAAAAACTATATATATCTATATGCTCCGTTATCCTCATTTCATTAAAAGA
>NW_027542633.1:0-315 GCF_008692635.1 Crocuta crocuta
CCCAAAAAAGTGAGTTGCAGCGCTTGGTTCAAGAAGGGACTGGAATGCCGCCTCTCTTCTCCCCACAACTGCCAATGCAGAAGCCCTACCCAATGCATTGGATCCAACCACTGCCATCACAGCTAGAGGACTGCCTTCTTACTGTTTTCTTTTGTTGTTGTTGTTAGTTTTTTGTTTTTTTTGTTTTTTCACTGGAGCAATTTCATAACTCATTCTGGTCAATGGCTTGCTTAAACAGTCAAAAATTTTTAAAATTTTTTAATGTTTCATTTATTGCTAGGAAAGAGAGAGAGAGACAGCATCAGCAGGGGAGGG
>NW_027542634.1:0-316 GCF_008692635.1 Crocuta crocuta
AGAGCCTGTTGTCTAAGCAGAGGCTTTGAGTAGCTATTGCAAGTCTGTGACAAGGCCCAAGGGTTGGGGGGGAGAAGGGGGTGGGAAACAGCCCAGGGTGTGGCTCGTGATTGGAGTGAATCCACACCTTGTGGGCCTAGAGCTTAGAATTTATAGATTTCTGGGTGGGTGCCCCTCTTTCAAATAAAGAACCTGTAATTATGTGTCAGATCTAAGAAGGGGCCACACAAGTGAGCGCCCTAAGGCTGTAGCCTCTGTGGCTACCAAGGAAACCTGCCTCTGGTGGTGCTTCCAACCAGGGGGTTGTAGCAGGAAG
>NW_027542635.1:0-316 GCF_008692635.1 Crocuta crocuta
GCAGCAGGCTAGAGTAGGTAAGATGGGAGAAAGCACTTCCTGCCTTCAAATTACCAAGCCCCAGGAGACACCGTGAATGATTTGTATTTCCCAGGCTTGTTGAGGAGGGCTCTTTTCCCTGGCCTCATTGCAGGGAGCTGAGGAACAGGGGATAAAGAGCCGCAGGGGTCTCATTTACCCTTCTCCCACCACCAGCTCATATTCCATGATTTATTAAGCTGAAAAACAAGCTCCTCCTGCACAATCTGTCATCAGAAGAGGGGAAGAGGTTACCAACTGACTCTGGAAGTCTCACAGCCTCGTGGCTGCACTCAGC
>NW_027542636.1:0-316 GCF_008692635.1 Crocuta crocuta
ACACTTTAAAAACTAAAAATAAAGATGTGCCCTTTGTGAGAGTATTCTTTGGCCTTTGATCAAACTCCTTTTCAGAACCAGACTTGTCCCTATTGGCATTGTGCCTCTTGGAACTAGGTTAGCCTTTGGTCATATCCTTTTGGGTCTGGACTGTTCCCGTTGGAATTGTGCTGGCCTTTCGTCTGATTGCTTCTGGAACCAAGCTGTCCCTGAGAAACCTCTAGGAAATGGGACCCAGGTCATCAAAGTACTTTAAGGGTGGCCCCCTCTTTCTGGGATCCTGGCCAGTTTCATGAGTAAACACCGCACTTCACTC
>NW_027542637.1:0-316 GCF_008692635.1 Crocuta crocuta
ACAGTACAAAAACACTGGCACTTGAATGTTGAATGTCACCGTATGCGTGAAATTATATATTTCGGGGTAGTGTGAGCTTTTAATGTTAAGTCATATTAAACTCTTAAGTCAAATTAAGCAGACCCGGCATTGGCAGTGTAGCCATAACTTTCTGATGTTAGTAAAAACAAAATTGGCGACTTGAAATTAAATCATGCCAAGGTTTTGATACACTTGTCTTAAGATATTAATGAAACACTTCAAAACACTGATAAGTGTCCAGATTCTCAGATGTTTGTTGCGTGAGTTTTGTTTAGTTGTGTGTATTTTTTTTTTT
>NW_027542638.1:0-314 GCF_008692635.1 Crocuta crocuta
CGACACGGAGCCTGAACCCACGAACCGTGAGATCATGACCTGAGCTGTGTTTCACCGACTGAGCCACTCAGGCGCCCCTCGTATGATCTTTTATTTTGTAGAAAATTACAAAGCATTATAAGATAGCAATATTGAATTAAAATATTTTTGGCTCAAAAAATTAGGATCATCTACCTAAAGTTTTATACTGGGAAATATGATCTCATAACCCTGAGAATCATTTCTCCTGGGATGTAGTTCCGATTAGCACAAAACATTTGCAGTTCAGAAAAAGGCTTGTGGCATTAGAATCATTATTTATAGATTCAGTCATT
>NW_027542639.1:0-316 GCF_008692635.1 Crocuta crocuta
CGACTAAGCCACCCAGGCGCCCCTGCCAATTTGAGATTTTTATACAATAAACTAAAATTCACGAGAAATTTTCTTGAGGTGGTAGAAGTGTTATAGGTAAGTAAATCTCTAATGTCACAAGGAAATTGTTTCTGGAATCAGCTGCTCTGTTATCTTCACTATGGTAACATGATTTACTAACCATAACTCTTGTGAACTAGACACATAACCATATATCAGTTTTGTTAGCACAAATTCCTGCATATATCAAAGGAAAAATCATTTATTAAATGGTTAGCCCATTTCGTAGACCTTCTAGCATCACATCACTCCCCAT
>NW_027542640.1:0-316 GCF_008692635.1 Crocuta crocuta
AATATTTCAATTTAGGATTTTGGCATGTATTTTCATGAGAAGTATTGACCAACAATCATCCTTTCTTGTATTGCCTGTATTCTGATTTAGCATCAAGGTGATGCTTCAGCATCTCTGTCATAGTTTCCCAAAAGGGCAGGATTTTTGTTCCTTGGAAATTTGGCAAGATTGATTCTCAACTATTCTGGTTCTGAACTCTTTTAGAACATGGAGACTTGGCACCAGCAGTTATTGCTTTAAAGGGTCACAGTTCGATTCTTCTCACATTTCCTTGGCCAGGAGGAGTCAATCGGGCCATATTTAGTTTCAAATGTAG
>NW_027542641.1:0-316 GCF_008692635.1 Crocuta crocuta
AGCAGTCACAGAGAGGGATAAAAGCTCTGTGCTGAAATGACCTACGTACGATTTCTGGCTCTGCCGTTTACTAGCATGTGAGTGGGCAAGTCACTTCATTTATCTGAGCCTATTTGTAAAGTGAGAAAAGCAAGGCATACATTGTGGGGTTGCCGAGAGGACTAAAGAAAATTCACATTGACATATGTTCTCACATATGTATGGTGTGAACTGAACACTCAACCAACTACTCATCCTCCTACTAACAAAATGATGATGATGATGTTTGAATGGCTAAATGAAGATTATAATCAGGGAAGTAGGCTAATAACCAAAT
>NW_027542642.1:0-316 GCF_008692635.1 Crocuta crocuta
AGAGAGAGAGAGAGAGAGTTCCCTAAATTAGGGATGCCTGTATAAAATACACCGCACTATTTTACAGAATTGTTTTAGTGAAAATGATTGCAAGCTGGGCTCCCTGTCTCAGTTGGAAATACTGCCCCGTGTCAGACAGTCATTCCAAAGACACCTGAATCAAGGCGGCAAAGTTCTGCATAGCAGTAGCAACTCAAGCATGCAGAAACTCTTGGGCACAGACAGCACCCTGGGCAGGGTTTAGGATGATGTTGATGAGACAGCCCCAGTTGCAGGCACACATGGAATAAGTGCCACAACTATTACATGCAGAAGA
>NW_027542643.1:0-316 GCF_008692635.1 Crocuta crocuta
CTAGCCTAAAGGCAGTCTGAGGAGTCCCTCTGGCCCCCTTTCTTCCTGGATCGTATCTTTCAGTGTTACAGCTTCCAAACTGAGGAGGGGAGGTGCAAGCATTCCAGAAAAGGAAAGGTCTCAGCCAAGTAAAGAAGATAATATCGAGTTTGAAAGAAAATATTTTTAATGTGCAAATAGTGCAAGGATTACAAGAGAGAAATAGTTCAAATTTTAGGAAAAGTAATTTAAAATATATGAGAAGCATAAACCAAACAAAAATGTGGCATGGTTTTGAACAACTGATGTTAAAGACAAGAAGGAGCGCTATACTGGC
>NW_027542644.1:0-316 GCF_008692635.1 Crocuta crocuta
TGATCCTTCTTCCTCTGAGAATTAGAATGGTCTCTGACGACAAGCAAACTATTCCACCAAGTACATGAGTGAGTCCTGGGGAAAATAAAAGTGAGAGGTAAGAGGAAACTACAGAGTAGCACTTGAGAGACAGAAGAGAGGAGGGTGGACACTCAGAGTATGGGAAGGAGGATCAGGACACTGTTGAAGAAGAGAGACATTCTCAGTTCCTCAGAGGATATAATTTTCACTAAAATACCTTCATTGTTCATGCTCATTCCTATAGCATTCAAGCAAGACTCAGACTTTTCAGGCTGGACTTGCCCAGGATGCCTAG
>NW_027542645.1:0-316 GCF_008692635.1 Crocuta crocuta
CAAAAAAAAAAAAAAAAATGGTAAACCACTTTGAGAGTTATCAGGAAAGAATTATTCTCTTACACGGGTAAGGGTTAATATTTTTGGTCTAATCATGCCCTCTACTGATTAGACAAGGCCCACCCACACTAGAAAGAGTGATCTGCCTCATTCAAGTCTATCGATTTAAATATTCATCTTATCTGAAACACCCAGAATAATGTTGGACCAAGGGCTAGGCACCCTGTGGCAAAAAATTGGTATCCCACTTTGAGGGCTATCAAGCAAGAATTATTCTCTTACTCGGGTGAGGGTTAGTCTTCTTGGTCTATTCATG
>NW_027542646.1:0-316 GCF_008692635.1 Crocuta crocuta
CAAGTGGTTACAATGGTAAGTTTTGTATGAGACACATTTAGCGTCGTAAAAGTTACACGTGCCTCTGTGCCAGATGAGGAAAGATTCTGACCCTGAGGTAAGGACCTAGGTGTCCTCCGTCCAGTGACTATCTTGAAGCCGAATACCGCGAGAGAGCATCTTTAGGCAAAACCGCCGTGACTAATGATCTGCAGGGTCTCAGGACACTTGTTAAGGCAGCGCGCCCTGGAGGAGACACCTCAGAGACCGGTCACCCACTTTGGCTTCACCTGGAGACCAACGCATTCCTTCCTCTGGTGGGCGAAGACTTGTCAAG
>NW_027542647.1:0-316 GCF_008692635.1 Crocuta crocuta
ATCAGATAAAGGGTTCGTATCCAAAATCTATAAAGAACTTCCCAACTCAACACCCAAAAAACAATCCAGTGAAGAGATGGGCACAAGACATGACTAGACACTTTTCCAAAAAAGACATCCAGGTGGCCAACGGACACATGAAACGGTGCTCAACATGGCTCATCATCAGGGAAATACAAATCAAAAGCACACTGAGATGTCACCTCACACCGGTCAGAGTAGCTAAAATTAACAACTCCGGAAACAACAGATGTTGGAGAGGGTGTGGAGAAAAGGGCACCCTCCTGCACTGTTGGTGGGAATGCAAACTGGTGCA
>NW_027542648.1:0-316 GCF_008692635.1 Crocuta crocuta
AGAGCCCGACGTGGGGCTGGAACTCACAAACCGTGAGATCATGACTTGAGCTGAGATGAAGAGTTGGACGCTTAACAGACTGCACCACCCAGGGGCCCCTCGGATATACTTGTAATGCAAATTTGTTCACAGTTTATCTGAATTTTGCATTTGGCTGTGATTCTGTATTTTGTCTGGCATCTATACCAAAGAGTGTAACATATTTAGCCCTTATTATTCACCTACCCTGGGAGAAAGAAAGCTTGAATAAGGACCCTCAAGAGTGCTAACTTGGCTCCACCACAGAATATTAGCATGCATGTGTGTGTACGCATGC
>NW_027542649.1:0-316 GCF_008692635.1 Crocuta crocuta
CCAAATTGGGTGAATCCATTAGCCTCTGTGCTTCATTGTGTTTTCTTTGTTTATTCGCCCTTTGGTTATTGCTTATTGTGATGCAGAAGATACATATTTTTAAATGTTATATTTACATTTTTTCATAAGATAGTCTTTGAATTTAAACATTGTGTCTTATATTCTACTGAATTATTTTTGTGTTTTGAGCAAGAAATTTGATTTTTGGTCCTAGAACTGCTCTACTGGCATGATGCTGCCATTCTGAGCTGTAATAGAGCACACTTACTGCCTTACAATCCTTCTATCAAATGCTGGCATAATGAATTAATAGACC
>NW_027542650.1:0-316 GCF_008692635.1 Crocuta crocuta
CCCCTCCCCTCCCCAGGCACCGGGAAGAGAAAGGTCTGCAGCTGACAAATATTATCCATTCTCCCCATCGATCGCGGAGTGTACAGATGTGAGCGCTTGATGTGCCCGCGGAGCGGCGGATCCTCCCTGCTCGCTCGCTCTCGCCCAGGCTCCGCTCACCGCCCCCCTCCTCCCCCTTTGTTCTCCTCCCCTTTCCCTCTCTTTAAATAGATTTCAGGGCGCTGCCTGTTGGAGAGCAGCTGGCGATCTCTCCCGAGAGAGAGAGCGAGCGCAGCCCGAGGTGCCCTGTCACAGGCCTCCCCTCCCCCATCTCGCC
>NW_027542651.1:0-316 GCF_008692635.1 Crocuta crocuta
CCCTGCCTGCCGCTGGCAGAGGCGCCTCCTTCTGAGACAGGTCTTGCATCTCCCCAGCCACCAGAAACTTACCCCGTGGGCCCCCAAACCCTTCATCTCCTCCCTTTCCATCCCTGGAGACCCTGCCACCCTCATGGTCCACTCTGGCTTCCTCTACACCCAACCTGGGTCCCCGCAACTTCAGCCTTTGGCTTCCATTGTCCAGACTCCTGGCTGAAGATGACAACCTTCCCAGTATGTTGATGGCGGGGAGCCCCCAGGATCAGGCTCTTCACTCCCTTCCAAAAGGCCAGCTCGGTGGAGTAACCTGGGGGGG
>NW_027542652.1:0-316 GCF_008692635.1 Crocuta crocuta
CTTCCCAGGCCCCTCCCCCACGGGCTCCACTGCCCGGTGGGCACCGAAACCCCTGCCCGCTTCCCGCGTCGGTGGCGCCCTCCCGGCTGGCAGCGCCCGGGTTCAGGGACAGAACGTGGCAAGGCCGTGAGGTCGCCCTGCTCAGCCCGCATCTGCTTCTTGCTTTGCTCCCGGAGCGGCGTCCCCCCGACGTGGCGTTTCCTGAACGGTTCCCGGGTGAAGAGCCGCGCAGCGTCCGCGCCACGACGCACACCCTGGGCGCCCTGCCCGCAGCCCTCGGAGCGCCTGGGCGGGAGGGCGGGCGAGAGGCCAAGGC
>NW_027542653.1:0-316 GCF_008692635.1 Crocuta crocuta
AAACTGAAAAAGAATTTGTAAATAATTTATAAGATATTATTTCTATCTATAAATTGGGAGGGAATAAATAAGAACTCTAACTTCATAAAACTTTGTCCTTTTGAGTTTATATAAAATGTAAATATTATGTAAAAAATAACATGTAAATGATTTCACAGAATAATACACTCATGGTATGGAAAAAACTACAGATCAGAGTTGAATAGTAATTAAATCACTCAAAATTAGTTATCATAACTAGTTTCAGAAAGGCTTTAAGAAATAGAATAATGTATAACCTACCTAGGAAATACACCAGAATAGCACAGAATCCTTT
>NW_027542654.1:0-317 GCF_008692635.1 Crocuta crocuta
AAAAAAAAATCACGCAACATCAAAATGGGAAGGAACCCATGAACTTCATGAAGCATCTCTAGAAAAAAGCACCACTCACATTATATACAATAATGTACAACAAACAGTTTTCTCCTAAGATCAGGAACAAGGCAAGGTTGTGTTCCCCCACCACTCTTAATATTCAAAGTGGTGCTAAAATTCTCTCCAGAGCAATAAAGCGATGGAAGGTGTGGGTGAGGCATATAGACTGGTAAGGGAAAGATAAAACTGTCCATACGTTTGGAGAGCATGATTGCACATGTAGGAAATTCCAGTCCTTGTCCATGAAGACAGTT
>NW_027542655.1:0-317 GCF_008692635.1 Crocuta crocuta
GATGTCAAGTAAATCTGACTTGGAGAAGATGAAGGGTCAGCTCTGCACTTCATTTGCCCTTCTGGAGATGAAGTATAGGGGGGTTTGAAGGCCTGGGCCTACAAGGATACAGAACTTCTTTCCCTTACAGTCTGACCACAGGCAGGCACACCGTGTCTTGTTGTGCTTTACAGATACTGCTTTCTACAAAGGTGTGTGGCAATGTTGATCAGTGCCAGTTTTCTTATAGCAATTGCTCATGTTGTTATCTCTGTGTCACAGTTTGGTAATACTGATATCAGGCCAATTAATAAGTCTACACTGGCCTCCCAAGTGTT
>NW_027542656.1:0-317 GCF_008692635.1 Crocuta crocuta
AAGAAATCCATGATCCTTAAATCCTACATCCTAGAGCAAGTTAGTTATATTATTAAGAAATCCCTCTGGCTGCTAGTGGAGAACAGACAGTTTATTTCTCATATGTTTCTGAAAGAATTTCTTTTTATGGGAAACATGACGTTCTTAGCATGACACTCACCTGTCAGCAAAAGCCCCTCTTTCCCCCCAGTTTCCTCATTGCATTTTTCACCTCTGCGTTCCTCAGAGTGTAGATCAGGGGGTTTAACATAGGTGTGATGATGGAATCAGACACGGCCATTGCCTTGTCTATGGGGTAAGTGGCCACAGGCCGCACG
>NW_027542657.1:0-316 GCF_008692635.1 Crocuta crocuta
AAACAGGCTTCAGCCATAATCATGATAAGAAGCAGCAGAGTTAGAGCCACAGGAGATCCAGATTCTGTCATTAAAAGCAGCTCTGATTGTGTCCAGAGCTCATCACAGCGATTCCCACGCCATGCCCAACACGCAGCCCGCTGGCCTGGCCTGCCACACGGGACTGAAGGGTGCAAATGAGGCGTATCACCCACCCACCCTCCTGTCCTCCGAGCATAATCAAGACCCTGGGGCTCGGTCTTGTGCCCTGGTGGGGGTCAGAACACCTGGCCCTAACAGACACATGAAACGATGCTCAGCATCCCTCCTCATCAGG
>NW_027542658.1:0-317 GCF_008692635.1 Crocuta crocuta
ACCTTGCACCCACTGACTTCCTCTCCCCACGTACAACGCAGCCACTACACCGATGGCAAGTTTTGGGAGCACGCTTTCTCCTGGCGCCCCTCCACCAGCGTCTCAGATCACCGCACTGAGTGGGCTCCCAGCATCGCTGGGAGGGACTAGGCGCGACCGAGATCCCATCCCTCGGGTCTAGATCCAGTCCGAGGCTGAGCTGGGAGGCGAGACCCAGTGCTCCGTGCCCCCATTCGCACAGACGTGTGCACAAAGGGCCCGGCTCCCGCCGTCCCCCACTCCACCCGCGGCGGCCGGGACTCAGGGGGCCCGGCGGA
>NW_027542659.1:0-316 GCF_008692635.1 Crocuta crocuta
AGATCTCCTGCCATTCCTTTCTGGCCTCCCAAGTTTCAGTCGATATGTCCGTCACCACTCTGATAGGTTTCCCTTTGTATGTTTGGGACCTTTTCTCCCTAGCTGCTTTCAATAGTCTCTCTTTATCCTTTTATTTTACCATATTTACTATGATATGCCGTGCAGAAGGTCGATTCAAATTACGTCTGAGGGGACTCCTCTGAGCTTCTTGTATTTCAACGTTTACTTCCTTCTCCAGGTTGGGTAACTTCTCTGCTATAATTTGTTCCCAGACTCATTCAGCACCTTTCCTTCTCTCTTCCTCTTCTGGGATTCC
>NW_027542660.1:0-317 GCF_008692635.1 Crocuta crocuta
GCCGGCCTCGCCTTGGGCCTCTCTCCCTAGTGTCCAATTGCATCTTTTCCATCCCTTTTCATGACTCTGCATTACTCACCGGACCACAGCAGCCCCAGAATGGTCTCTCCTCACCACTCCCCACCTCCCTCCTATCCACCCCAGCCAGAGGGAGACTGGTTTCTAAGATGCTAACAGGATCGTGTCCCTCCCCTGTTTCAAATCCTTGGAAGGTTTTCCACAAGCCCAAACTAGCCAAGCCATACTGGGAACACTTTCTTTCTTTAAAAAAAATTTTAAAACATTTTATTTATTATTGAGAGACAGGGAGAGACAGA
>NW_027542661.1:0-317 GCF_008692635.1 Crocuta crocuta
ATCCGCCTTTTTGTATACAGACACTGCCTGTCAGACTGAAATAGAAATCCTCACCAACTCCTTCCTGCTGCCGGGAGAGCTCAGTGTGAAGGGCATGGCAGCTGGTCTGTGTGTGGGAGGGGGGCAGCCAGACGCTGAGATATGGGTTTGTGATTCTGTGAGGTCACCTCTCTCACAAGTGCAATTATTTCATTTGTAGCCACACTGGGAGTACCGGCTTGGGAGCTCAAGATGTGTCTGAAACTTTTCCACTTAGTTGTTAATTATGAAAAACAACTATGAGTTTCTACTTAGAACCTCATAGGACACCATTGGAG
>NW_027542662.1:0-314 GCF_008692635.1 Crocuta crocuta
GTGCTCAAACCTCAAGATCATGGCCTGGACACAGATCAAAAGCCAAATGCTTAACCAACTGAGCCATCCAGGTGCCCCTCCTCCTGCTACCTCTTCAACCAAATTGTATCTTCTCATCTCCATACTGCCTATGAAGTGTTACGTGGGTTTCCAAACTGCCCTGCTATCGAATCAAGTGGGGCTCTTAAAAGAAGTTGCTAGGGATGCCTGAGTGCCTCATTCGGTTAAGCATCTGACTTCAGCTCAGGTCATGAGCTCGTGGCTCAGGAGTTCAAGCTCTGCCTTGGGCTCTGTGCTGACAGCTCAGAGCCTGG
>NW_027542663.1:0-317 GCF_008692635.1 Crocuta crocuta
ATGATGGGCAATCATACCACGGTGAGCACCTTCCTTCTGTGGGGGTTTTCCAGTTTCCCAGACCTGCAGGATCTCCTCTTTGTGATAATTTTCTTCTCCCACGTGGCCATCCTAGCCGCAAATGTGTGCATAATGGTGGCCATCAAGGTCAGTCACAACCTTCACACCCCCATGTATTTTTTCCTCTGTGGCCTGTCCTTTTCAGAAACTTGTACCACTATGGCAATCATCCCCCGCATGTTAGTGGACTTGCTATCAGACAGCAAGACCATCTCTCTTCCTGAGTGTGCCACACAGATGTTTTTCTTCTTTGGCTT
>NW_027542664.1:0-317 GCF_008692635.1 Crocuta crocuta
ATGCACCCTTATTCATAATGGGAGCAGGGTACACTGTTTATTCTGCTTCCACACTTAACTTTCCTGTGTTCAAAATCTTCCAATGGCTACTGTTTTCCTTCTGAGGAAAAACCTTGCAATGGTCATATAGAAGCCAGCCTTTATGAGAAAATGAACTTTGTTTTGCTTACTGCTATTTAATCAATCTGTAGAACACAATAGGTGTTCATTTATATAACTGGTCAAAAGGTCAACATTTAAACTCAAATTACCAAAGGTTTGTTGGGAAAGGTGTGGGTTCCTTGTCATTTTCTTTTTAGGTCATAGATTTTCTGTGG
>NW_027542665.1:0-317 GCF_008692635.1 Crocuta crocuta
ATGTTGTGCCTAGATTTGAATCTAGTCTCTCAGTAAATGGTTGCTTATAGTCATGTGCGAAATAGTAAAGAGCAGATGATAGATGAATGCAAGTCCGGGTGATCCTTAGGGACAATTACGGTGGGCGGGGACAGAAGTGGGGTTCTCCGGGCCATACCTATGGAGGGGTCCATTCAAAAGGAGACGGGACTTGACCCCCTGCCACTGCAGGCTCTAGGGAAAGAGGAGTATTCTGTAGAGATCGGATTCGGGGGAAGAAGAAAGGAACTGGCAAAGTGCCCACTCAAGAGACAGTACAGCCTCCCAGACGGTTCCTC
>NW_027542666.1:0-317 GCF_008692635.1 Crocuta crocuta
CACCAACGGGCCAGGCCACCGAGGAGGGAATTCGCCTTGGTCTCACTGGGAACCCCGGGCACGGGGCCTCGTCCACAGAACTGACGCAAATTAACATCTGCCCCGTTGGATTCAGAACTTACCGGTATTTTCAGGCTGTTAATGGAAGGAGGAAAACATTTTGACCATCTGCCCTGCTCGGTGGAGACCCCTTCCTCTTCCCCGCTTCACTCCCATTCCCACCACAAACACCGACGATAGTGGGCAGGAGGGGCTGCCTCTGACTCAGAAAGGTGATGTCTGGCTTTTGTTCTCCTGGCTGAGATCTGGGGCGACTC
>NW_027542667.1:0-317 GCF_008692635.1 Crocuta crocuta
GGACGGACCCAACCAAAAGCAGCCTCCAAGATGGCCGGGAGAGAGCGACAAGCCTTCACAAAGAAGAAACTTGAGTAGAATAATAACGTAGAAGTAAAAGGAAAAAAGACAATCAAGAACAGAATGCAGAAAGAAGAACGAGCCAGCTCATTTCAGAGAGCTCAGAAACGACTGAGAGGCCTGAATGAACCCCCAAGAAACTTACAATGCCAATAGAGGCATAAAGAGCAAGGGAAGGCTTTCTCTTGATAAGTACGGGAAATATTTCAAAGAGCTTATGCTGGAGAACTTAGCATTTTAAGGAAGTCTATTAGAGG
>NW_027542668.1:0-317 GCF_008692635.1 Crocuta crocuta
ATGGCTTTGAATGACACACTGGACCAGATGGACTTAACAGATGTAGTCAGAACATTCCACCCTAAAGCAGCAGAATACATGTTCCTTTCGAGTGCACATGGGACATTCTCCAGAGTAGATCACATGCCAGGTCACAAATCAGGCCCCAACAAGTACACAAAGGCTGAGATCATACCATGCATATTTTCTGACCACAGCGCTATGAAACTGACGTCAACCACAAGAAAAAAATGGAAAGAACACAAATACATGGAGGTGAAACAACATGCTACTAAAGAATGAATGGGTCAACCAGGAAACCAAAGAAGAAACTTAAA
>NW_027542669.1:0-317 GCF_008692635.1 Crocuta crocuta
AAACTAGGGCAGTAGTTTCACCCAAAGTTTTTGGTTTTGCTGCTTCAATTTTCTGTGATGCTGCCCTTACTGTCTTGAGGCCCCATCTACCTCCACTACTCAAGGACTCTGAAGAACTGTTCAGTTTTGGCCGCCTTCTCAGTGAGAGAGCTGGGATGTGAGAGGAAAGGGAAGCCAGATCTCTTAATAGAACAGGGGTGCCAAATTTGCCACTGCAAAATGTGGATTACTATATCTTTGGCATGTGGATTAAATTTTTTGAGAGATAAAGAGAGACGGCACAAGTGAAGGAGAGGCAGAGAGAGACAGAGACAGAG
>NW_027542670.1:0-317 GCF_008692635.1 Crocuta crocuta
TAGTGACACCAGAAGCTGACCTGACACTCAGAGCTAGGCCATGGTGTTCTCCTGTTGAGCATAAACTGTTTCACAGAACACAGAACATATCAATAGTGACACAAAGAACAGAGAAGGGGCCAAGAAATGAGCCAAATGTGCTCCAGAGTTGCTTTATTCTTTAGTAGGGCTCTATAGCATCCCATTTAGTATGGACTGTGCGTATGTATCCCCCACAAATTCTTGTGCTGAAATTTTAAGTCCCAAAGTGACAGTATTAAGGGATCCGGCATCTGGGTAGCGGTTAGGCCATGAGGATGGAGCAGGCCTGAATGGAA
>NW_027542671.1:0-317 GCF_008692635.1 Crocuta crocuta
CCCGCGCCCCTGCCCAGCCTGGCCCCGGGGGCCCCTCCCGCCCCTCCGACACCACAGGAGGGGAGAATGGCCCCCTTGCACCCGCGCCGTGTCCTGAGCCCAGCCTGGGGGTGCCGCGCCTCCACGGAGCCCCCTTCCTGTCCTGGTGCTGCCTGCAGGCCGGCAGCCGGAGCGCCGCAGAGCCGTGGGGGGCTGCCCGGCCCCACACGCGGCCTCCATCGTCTGCTCACACAGCACTCAGACTCAGTGCTCACACGCACAGCACTCACACTCACAGCACTCATACTCGCACAGCGCTCACTCTCACAGCACTCACC
>NW_027542672.1:0-317 GCF_008692635.1 Crocuta crocuta
ATGAAAAAATGCTCAACATCACTCGTCATCAGGGAAATACAAATCCAAACCCAATGAGATACCCACTCACACCTGTCAGAATGGCTAACATTAACAACTCAGGGAACAATAGATGTTGGCGAGGATGGGGAGACAGAGGACCTTTTTTGTGCTACTGGTGAGAAGCATACTGGTGCAGCCACTCTGGAAAGAGTATGGAGCTTCCTCAAAACATCAATAGTAGAACTACCCTATGATCCAGCAATGCACTAGTAAGTATTTATACAAGAGATACAGGTGTGCTGCTTCAAAGGGGCACATACACCCCAATGTTTATA
>NW_027542673.1:0-317 GCF_008692635.1 Crocuta crocuta
TTTACAGTTCCACATTGAGTTAGAGCTTTCATTTGCCTCACAGATTTGATAGAAGAAATACCTATTCTAAGTCAACATGTTACCTTTTATGAGCCACTAAAGAGTTGTGTACTGTACTGTATCTTAAAGAAAAGCTTAAGGCTCAGTTCAATTTAAAAATAGCAAATTGTCATCAATTGACCACTTCCATGATTCAGGACTATTTTAAAGGTAGTATGTTGGGTGTGAGGTGGGATTATATAGGAGAGGAGAAATATCAAAAGTACCAGATGGGGGCACCTGGGTGGCTCAGTTGGTTGAACATCCGACTTCAGCTC
>NW_027542674.1:0-318 GCF_008692635.1 Crocuta crocuta
AAAAGACCCTGCAGGCGACAGCCAAAGGCCCCCTGTCAGCCGGGTGCAGTGGCACCACCCCAGAACCAGGTCCACGCAGGCCAGGATCCTTCAAGACGTGGGGTTTCGAAGCCAGCCAAGCGCCTAGGAGGAGCGGAGACCGAGGAGCAGGGCAAACAGACCACCCGTGCCGCCCTGTGACGGCTGTGCGAACAGCGTGGTCTGGGACACCGGGGCATCACCATCTTCCTCCCCATCACCGACATGCTGGGGCTTTGCTGGGGCTTTGGGGAGCAGCATCATGGGCCCCGGTGGGGGCAGGACCTGCTTACACCAAAG
>NW_027542675.1:0-317 GCF_008692635.1 Crocuta crocuta
CATCTCTGAAGGCAAGGGAAATAAAAGCAAAAATGAACTATTGGGTCCTTATCAAGATAAAAAGCTTCTGAACAGCGAAGGAAACAATCAACAGAACTAAAAGGCAGCTGATGGAATGGGAAAAGATATTTGTAGATGACATATTGGCTAAAGGGTTAGTATCCAAAATCTGCAAAGAACTTAGCCAACTCAACACCCAAAAAATAATCCAGTGAAGAAATGGGCAGAATACATGAATAGATACTCTTCCAGAGAAGACACAGCCAACAAACATGAAAAGATGCTCAACATCACTCATCAGCAGGGAAATACAAATC
>NW_027542676.1:0-318 GCF_008692635.1 Crocuta crocuta
GTCTTGCAGACAAGATGCCTTTGTCAGGGAGGGAAGCAGAGCAAGAAACGACATGGGCCGGAATCTGAGCTTTGACCCTGGGGTGGCTCTGCATCTCTGTGTGGTGCTGGGCTTTTCATTCCTTCGTGTTCTGTCTGTTCTCAATGTGCAAATAAAAAGTCTGCAGATATGGTGCAAGAGGACACCAGAGGGGTCCTGGACATGGATGCCCGCCTCTCTGGAATATGCTCCTTTACTAGACTGGCATTACTGCCATCAATCTTCCCGAACAGAATGCCTTGGCTTTCTGCATTTGTTAACATGGGCAGTGATGTGTGG
>NW_027542677.1:0-317 GCF_008692635.1 Crocuta crocuta
CTGGAGCCTGCTTCAGATTCTGTCTCCCTCTCTTTCTGCCCCTCCACAACTTGTGCTCTGTCTCTCAAAAATAAATAAAAACATTAAAATTTTTTTTAATAAAAAATAAATGTATCCCCTAGATTTTTATGTGGGAGTACTTTCATTATCATAATTTTAAAGAAATTCTGTGATTTCTTTTTGTTGTTTTCTTTTACTTAAGAATTGTTTACTAGAGATCCTTTTTTAGAGGCACATGGGTGGCACAGCTGGGTTAGCATCTGACTCTTCATCTTGGCTCAAGTCATGATCTCACAGTTTGTGAGTTCAAGCCCCAC
>NW_027542678.1:0-318 GCF_008692635.1 Crocuta crocuta
AAGAGAGCCAGGAGACCCCCCCCTCCTCGAGCCTCAGTTTCCCCGTCCGGGCGACTGCTCCCAGCGCCCCCCGTAAGTTCCCCGGAAGGTAGAGTGTCGAGGTCCCGCCCTCTCCACGACGCCCACGGCGACCCCCGCCCGGGCTTGGGTTGGGTCTTCCTCGAAGGGTGCGCGCCCCCTCGGCCGCAGCCCCGGCGCCCTGGGAATCGCGGGGCGTCGCGGGTGGCCCAAGGCACCCCTCCCCGCGCCCCGGAGCGCCGGTCCCGACATGCCCCGTCATGGCCCTTCCCCCGCGGCCGGCGGCCGGGCCCCGCGGGT
>NW_027542679.1:0-318 GCF_008692635.1 Crocuta crocuta
ATGCTTTTTGACACTCAGGATCAACTTGAGGTAGTGGAGTCAAACAGCCCTGGTCCAGAATGAAAGTCATGAAGATTGCAGAGCCAGATACAGTCCAGTGGCTGGAGAATCCCATTTCAGACCTGGGCCAGGCTTTGAAGCACTGCCCAGAACAGGAGGCTGGTGGGTCCTACATGCTGAGTTTCCACTATATTCACTTCTGATACTAACCCTTTGTTGATTGCATTTATTGAAAATATATTATAGTTTGAAGCTTGCTTTTACATAAATTTTTGGTATTTCTTCATAACAATACTTTAATATAATTAAATGAATCTA
>NW_027542680.1:0-316 GCF_008692635.1 Crocuta crocuta
CGGTTTGTGTGGGGCAAACAGGTGCGTGTCTGTGCAAACGGCTTCACGCTCACGGTTTGTACCCCCGTGACGCGTGAGAATGACTGCCGTTCCTCGAGGGGCAACCCCAGGCCTCTGTGTTTCGTCCGTGCCCACCGAGGGCTGAACGGGTGGCTTCATAAGAAACACATGCAGGATTTGGAGGAAAGAACAGAGAATTAATGACGAATCGGGGGAGCATGAGATTCCGTCACAGGGACGTTTATGAAGAATTAAGAGGCCCCTTGTGGGCATGAGCACTGGGTGTTATATGGAAACCAACTTGAGAATAAACTAT
>NW_027542681.1:0-318 GCF_008692635.1 Crocuta crocuta
AGCCATCCAGGTGCCCCATTATATATATATATATATACACACACATATATACACACATATATATATAATTTATATATATAATTTATATATGTATATATAATAAATTTATATATATGTATATATGTAAATTTTAATAAAAATTTATTATAAAAATTTATATATATGTACATATATAAATTTACATATATGTATATATTATATAATATATACATATATGTACATTTATTACATATATATATTATATATATAAATTGAGAGAGAGAGTGCACAGACAAGGGGCAGAGACAGAGGGAGAGAGAGAAAATCCCAAGCAGGCTC
>NW_027542682.1:0-318 GCF_008692635.1 Crocuta crocuta
TGTGTGTAGTGTGTGTGTATATGGTATGTGTGGTGTGTGTGTCTGTGTGCTGTGTGTGTCTGTGTGTGTGGTGTGTGAGGACACTCCCAGGCGCAGGCCTGCATCTGTCTGGTTCGGGAGGAAGGCTTCCTGTCATGTCACCCATTGAGTGGTTGGGAGACTGAGAGCCCGACTTTTGATACATTTCCTCACTTTTCCCCAGTGTGTAAACCGCGAGTCTCCCGGGGTCGGGACACTAACTTAGCACCGAATCAGGACACTCTTGACAGTGACCAGAGGCGTGGGGCAGACGGTCTCCCTAAGGAAGATGCCTGTCAC
>NW_027542683.1:0-318 GCF_008692635.1 Crocuta crocuta
ATGTGTCCCTTGTAGTACTCCCATCACGGAGATGAGTACATGCAAAACGTACATGAGGAAATGCTAAATAGTCAAAGCTCCTTGGGAAGATGGAGAAACTATGTGCCAAGTTAAACTTCCTTTATTATATATTTTCTGTTTTCCAAATTCTCCTTACATTATCCTTTGTTGACCAAAACCATTAAAAATTCCTGGTTATGACTGTTGTTTTACATACTACTGGCAGTCCTAGCGAGAGCCATCAGACAACAAAAGGAAATAAAAGGCACCAGAATTGTCAAAGAAGTCAAACTCTCACGTTTCACAGACGACATGATA
>NW_027542684.1:0-318 GCF_008692635.1 Crocuta crocuta
TGAAAGAGAGACTGAGCAAGTGAGCATGCATGGGGCTTCAAGTGGATGAAGCACAGAAAGTCAGAGCGAGAATCCCAAGCAGCCTCTGCATGTAAGGCTCGAACCCACAGACCATGAGATCATGACCGAGCCCCCATCAAGTTAGAGGTTTACCTACTGAGCCACCCAGACATCCCAACTCTTAATTTCGGCTCAGGTCATGATGTTACAGTTGTGAGATTGAGCCCCACTTTGGGCTACGAGCTGAGTACGGACTGTGCTTGGGATTCTCTTTCTTTCCCTCTGCCCTGCCCCCACTCTCAAAAAAAAAAAAAAAAA
>NW_027542685.1:0-318 GCF_008692635.1 Crocuta crocuta
AGTGTGTGGCTACAGCCTCGAGGGACCCTTCTGTGCTGTGGATTCTGCTCTTTCCGCCTTCAGTGCAGATCGCATTCCCGGCACTGGATTTGGGTTCCTGTGTTCTGGATTTCAGCAAGCTGAATCCATTTTTCTCATAGTTTATGGAAAACTCAAAGCAGACATTGCCTCACAATGTCCTGTTTCCTAATGCATTTTCTGGACGCATACTCTTCCAGCATTGCCCCGAGAACTGGCAGGGGGAGCCCCCAAGTAGGCTCTGTGCTTTAGAGCCCCCCACAACACAGTAATTAAATTTACTAAGGACTGCACAGTGCC
>NW_027542686.1:0-318 GCF_008692635.1 Crocuta crocuta
TTACTTTTTCTAGCTCTCTTGTTCGTAAGGATGCAGTATATAATATATACAACACACAAAGTACCTGCAACATACAAAGTTTACGTCAGGCCTCCCAGCCAGCGGTAGGCTATTAGTACTTAAGATTTGGGGGAGTCAGAAGTTATACACTTATTTTCGACCACAGATTCGGCTACAGGGTCAGCGCCCCTCGCCCCCTTGTTGTTCGAGGGTCAGGGATAGTTCTTTGTTGTGAGGGAGGGAGCTGTCCTGTACATTGTAAGATGAGGAGCTTCCCTGGCCGCTACCCGCTAGATGCCATTACTGCCATCACCCCAA
>NW_027542687.1:0-318 GCF_008692635.1 Crocuta crocuta
CGGTGCACCTGCTGTCGGCTGCGCGGGGCCCTCGCCGCCCGGTGCGTGGCTGTCTGCGTGGGCTGTCAGCCGAGGCTGGGCTCACTCATGTGTAACCACAGGTGCCATTTTCGAACATGTGCTTCATCTCCTGGTGACTTCTAACCCCAGAGTGTTGTTGTCCTGAGTAGTTGACAAGTGACCGTTCAGTCTGTCATCGGGCTTTGTCGCCGAGCACTGCCCTGTCCCCTCAGATTACTCGAGCGGCTTTGGCGGCAAGTACGGTGTGCAGGCGGACCGCGTGGACAAGAGCGCTGTGGGCTTTGACTACCAGGGCAA
>NW_027542688.1:0-318 GCF_008692635.1 Crocuta crocuta
TTCACATCTCCTTCAAACCTGGGAGCGCATATGAGGACTCACACGGGGGAGATACCTTTTGAGTGTATGGAGTGTGGGAAAGCTTTCAGTCAGCTGCAAAGTGTTCAAGTTCATTGAAAACACCCAGTGCGATTAAAGCTTATGAAGGTCAGAGGTGTGGGAAGGCGTACAGGTTCTCCTCCTCTCTTCGAGTGCACATGAAGAAACATCCTGGGGAGAGACCTTCACATGCCACCGCTCCCTTCAAGAACACGTGACGCTGCACAGTGGATAGAAGCCTTTGTATGTAAGGACTCTGGTAAGACCTTGCAGCCTCCC
>NW_027542689.1:0-318 GCF_008692635.1 Crocuta crocuta
AACTTAGCTAGAATTTAAATAACAACTTGAATCAAATAAAAAAAATCCAAACATAATACTTAAAGTTAAAAAAATTTTAAATAATTTATTTGTCTAGATCTATGTTAACACTTATTGCACATTGAATATAAAGTACAGTTCACTGACTTTAGTATCTAGACATAAATGATTAGTATCAGCACTCTATTTCAACATTGCCTTGAAGATCCTAATCAGTAATTTAAGGCAAGAAAATTAATTAGTTATAGGGACTGGAATGAATAATATGATTTTATATCAACGTACAGAAATCGGTTGCATTTTTATACACCAACAATG
>NW_027542690.1:0-318 GCF_008692635.1 Crocuta crocuta
GTACCCAGACCTTTTCCCTTTGCCACTAAGCACCCCTGACTGTCCACCTCTAGGGGGTGGAGGGTAGGCTCGCCCTCCTGTCCCCAGAATAAACCCTTGCTCTGCTTCCTCCTCCATGTCTCCATGTCGGTCTTTGCTGCACATCAGGTAAATGAACATGCCTTTGCTGACATATATGGTAGGCACTCGGTAAAGACTGCTGAACCCATGTGAACTCTGACGCTAGGAGAGTTCAGTGTCTGGTCCGTGGTGACACAGGGTAGGTTGAAGGACTTGAATTCACCACTGTCTGACCCCAGGGCCTCTACTCCCACGCAC
>NW_027542691.1:0-319 GCF_008692635.1 Crocuta crocuta
AAAAGACAAAAGCCCTATGGCCCATAAATTTCCTGCTCCTCTCCTGTGCCATCTCTTGTACCCCAAGAGGATGCCCAGCAGCGGCACAGTCCATAATTACTATTCACCCATATGCAAATGCTCACCTCATGTTCACATCAATAGAAACTGTGACTAGTTCCCGAGCTGCCCCAGCAGTGAAATTCATTGATCACCCATCTCCATAGTGTTGTGTCCATGACTCGCGTCGAGCAAAGCAAAGCTCCTGGAATAAGTCCTGAGCACTCCCACTGGTATCCTGAAACTATCTGTGTATCTTCTTAGGTACCCCCTATGAGTT
>NW_027542692.1:0-319 GCF_008692635.1 Crocuta crocuta
CCCCACCCCAACAAAGAAACCAGAATGATGCCAAAATGCATCAGGCACAATGCTTTCTTTAACTTTCCAGCCAGTGGAAATTAAAGACTATCAATATTGGGGGAAAGGTAAAAAAAGGAATTAATAAATGTAACTGAAAAGCTAAAAATGAGAGGATCTTCTGGAATGGAAGGTATCAGGCCAGTTGGAGAGTTGGCTCACCAGTGATTTAACAATACAAGATGGACAGTGTAGGAAACAATTCCCAAAGGGGTGTGGCAAGCAGACAGGTACCCTGCAGGCCCACACAGAGGGTCAGGACCTGCAGCCACTAATTCCC
>NW_027542693.1:0-319 GCF_008692635.1 Crocuta crocuta
ACGAGTAGAAGAGTGAGACCCTTGACACAGAGATAAGGAATAACACAGTAGAGATTAAGAACAAAATAAAGGAGAAACACACGTGCTGCAATGAACAGAGGGATGGAACCAGCAAAGGAACAACCTAGTGACCTTGAAGAGTGAGTAATGGAAATTCATCACACTGAACCAGAGAGAGAACAGAATTCTGCAACACGAGACGACTAAGGAAACTCCGTGATTACAGCAAATATCCTAACATTCATATTATAGGGGTCCCAGAAGAAAGAGGAATGGGGGCAGAAAATTTATTTGAGGAAATAATAGCTGAAAACTTCCC
>NW_027542694.1:0-319 GCF_008692635.1 Crocuta crocuta
TTTCTCCACAATCTGGCTTCATGGAGGATTTTAAAGATAGGCACTCACCCTGTTTATGCAAAGTGGAAACACACAGCCATCACCCTCCATTTCCCATGAAAACACAGCAGAAGCAAGGCCCAAGTGCTGGTCCATCTGTAATCTTCAGGGATTCTCCAGAACTTGGTAGCTTTAATACTGTGTTTGTACGAGAGGACAACATTTTAATTGGACGGCTGCACTGTGACACAAAACTTTGAAGGAACATTTTCCAGAAATGGTAGTCCCGAGACATATTCTATGAAGAACGGATCTGGAGGCCAATGCAGATGGCGGGCTG
>NW_027542695.1:0-319 GCF_008692635.1 Crocuta crocuta
CCAACTTTAGCTCAGGTCATCATATACTGCTCATGAATTTGAGCCCCACATCGGGCTTGTTGCTGTCAACACTGAGCTTACTTCATGTCTTCTGTCCCCCTCTCCCTCTGTCCTCTCCTCACTTACGCTCTCTCAAAAGGAAAAAAGTCTTTTAAATAAATAGATAAATAAGTAAGTAAATAACACTAACAAGAGAGGTGGGTGCCTGGGTGCCTAATCCGTTGATTTTGGTCCGGGTCAGGATCTTACGGTTTCTAAGATTGAGCCCCTTGTGAGGCTCTATGCTGACAGTGTGGAGCCTGCTTGGGATTCTTTCTCT
>NW_027542696.1:0-319 GCF_008692635.1 Crocuta crocuta
GCGCATTTGATGCCGATACGGAAAGAAGACTGAATGCAATGTGGTCACTAGGGCTTGTCTTTTTATAGCAATACCCTAAGAATCACACTGTGAATATTTAGTGAATGCATATTCAACTTGACTTTATCACTTAGGGGGAAGAAAGACAATTTTAGTGCCAT
This sequence comes from Crocuta crocuta, assembly GCF_008692635.1. Lineage (NCBI taxonomy): Eukaryota > Metazoa > Chordata > Mammalia > Carnivora > Hyaenidae > Crocuta > Crocuta crocuta. The sequence continues at coordinate 162 of NW_027542696.1, forward strand.
TAAAAGTAGAAGCATTATTTTTCACATGAGGAGTCATACACACTATGAACTACTGTTAGTCAAGCCTTCAGCTAAAGAGTCGATTTAAAATGTCAGTCTACAGAGAGTAAATCTTCAGGATGAGAAATACAGCTTAACGTTTCTATTACCATATAATG
>NW_027542697.1:0-319 GCF_008692635.1 Crocuta crocuta
AGGCTTTGAGACCAACTTACTGGAGGAGTTCGAGTTCATTAAGGTCAAGCTCCTTCCTCCCAACACGATTCCAATCCTTCAGCCCATGGATTAGCAGGTCATTTTGAACTTGAAGAAGCTTTCCATCAAAGCACTATTTCAGTGATGCTTTGAGGTGACTGAAGGATAAACCTTACCCTCTGAGAGTTTTGGAAACATCGTTTCCACATCGTGGACCACCTCAAGATCATCAATAAAGCCTGAGATGAGGTCACCAAGAGAACCCTCAACTCTGGTTGGAGAAAACTATGGCCTGATTGCATTCTTGGAAATGACTTAG
>NW_027542698.1:0-319 GCF_008692635.1 Crocuta crocuta
CCACCCCCACCTCCCACTCCCCTGGCCCTGCTGTCCCTTCCAACAGCTGGGCAGTGGTTCAGGCACATTCTGCTGGCTCTGGCTCCCTCCAAGGATGTGCTTGGACCCCCAGAGGGCTGCAGGGGTCATCGCCCCACACCGCCACGTGTCACCATTCAAGAAGCCAGGTCTGTAGCCCACGGCAGATCAGTGGGGAAAAAACATCTTCATGATTTGTTTCTTTTCCTTGGAAAGGTAGGTTTGCTTTCTGGTTTTTGGCCTGATTGATTCACTTATCACTTGAACCGAAGGATGTTTCTGTGAAGAAGGAGCCCTGTCC
>NW_027542699.1:0-319 GCF_008692635.1 Crocuta crocuta
CTCCACTTCAGTGCAGAGCCTAACAATCCCACAACCCTGGGATCATGTCTTGAGCCAAAATCAAGAGGCAGATGCTCAACTGACTGACTGAGCCACCCAGGCACCACTATAACAATTCTTTGATTCTCTTATTGTTTTTAAATGTTAATTCATTTTTGAGAGACAGAGAGAGACAGAGTGTGAATGGGGGAGGAGAAAAGAGAGTTGGAGGCACAGAATCTGAAGCAGACCCCAGGCTCTGAGCTGTCACCACAGATTCCGATGCGGGGCTCAAACTCACTGACCAAACCACGGGATCATGACCTGAGCCAAAGTCGGA
>NW_027542700.1:0-319 GCF_008692635.1 Crocuta crocuta
TAAATAAAAATGAAATTGATTTTCATTAATTGGGAATAATTAGAGGACTTCCAAATTAAGCCGTGTCTCATGTTTCACACTTATTCCTGAAACAGTTTTTTAAAACTTAAACTTAGCCTTGAAAGAAAAACGCACCTAAGATGACACAGGGAGGCCGCTGTTGCGGGAGTGGGAGCTGCCCCGTGCGGGTGGGGAGAGAACCGTGCTGGGGTGAGAGGCGGCTTCCCGTCCCGAATCAAACCACGTTCCTTGTACCTGACGGCATCAGCGTGAGTGAATTCATCAGGATCATCAGAGGCTGTCAGCTCAATACTGATCA
>NW_027542701.1:0-319 GCF_008692635.1 Crocuta crocuta
TATGGTAGTTCTATTTTTAATTTTTTGAGACTCCTCCATACTTTTTTCCATAAAAGCTATGCCAATTTACTATTCCACAAATAGTACACAATGGTTACCTTTTCTCCACATTTGGGCCAACATTTTTATCTCTTTTCTTTTTGATGAAGGCCATTCTAACAGGCATGAGGTGATATCTCATTGTAGTTTCAATGTACATTTCCTTAATGATGAGAATCTTTTCATAGACCTATTTGCCTTTCATTTATCACATTTGGAAAAATGTCTATTCAGCTTCTTTGCCAATTTTTGAGTGTGTTATTTGTTTTTGTTTTGTTTT
>NW_027542702.1:0-319 GCF_008692635.1 Crocuta crocuta
TCTCTGTTTCTCCCGTGTAGTAGGAAATCAGTGGCCAACAGTCCCTCAAAGGGTTGATGAGAAGGTCAGCAGATGTTTATTGAGCCCTGGCAGTGTGCTAAGAGCTGGGGACACCGAGAACATGGGACACCATCCTGGTCCTCAACGCTTAGGCCTTGAATTCATGAGGGCCTCTGGTGGGACCGTACAAGTGGGCCGTAGGCCACGCAGCGAGTACACAGTGGGGCCGAGACTCAGTGGCGTCAAGCGTGGAACTAAACCGTAACGTTCTCTGAGACTCACTGCACTTCTTCTTTTTTTAATTTTCTTTTTTTTTTTT
>NW_027542703.1:0-319 GCF_008692635.1 Crocuta crocuta
CAAAAATGTTGTCTGGACGAGCCTATCTTCAAAATAGAACTAAAGAAGACCCACATATAAAGTGTTCCTAATCGTAAACTGTGCTGAGAAGCCAGGGCAAGTGTGCTGAAGTAAGAATACGCAGGGATGACCTACTGGATAAGGAGGCACAAGCACAAGGGCAACAGGTGCTCCTGCACCATCTGAGCTCCTACCCTGGGGGCGTGGAAACCCTGGAGTCATTTGATTGAAGGTGCAATTTCAGTGTACCCACACAAAGGAAGTAGAGCCACAAGATTTATTACTTAGAGATCCCAGAAGGGAGGTGACACAATGAGCC
>NW_027542704.1:0-319 GCF_008692635.1 Crocuta crocuta
GCAGCCCGCGGGTCCGGCCTGCCTGGCCTGCTCCCCCGATCAGATATCCCGGCCGGCGGGGCTCCCGCACAAACACAAACACAGGATGCGCCTGCTTGGCCTGCCGGCATTTTCCAGCCCGACCCGAAGAAAATCAGGGGAAGTTATTAAGCAAACCCCACGGCCCCAGCGAAACAATGGGAGGTGCTAAGTTTAGCTGTGAACCCAGGCAGGAGGCAGCTTTCACCAGCTGGGGGTGTTTGTACAAGGTGGGAACCGCCGCGGGAGAGAACAATGCCGGGCCGGAGTCTGGTTCAGGCTGTCCCACAGTCCAGCTACC
>NW_027542705.1:0-320 GCF_008692635.1 Crocuta crocuta
GCCTCCAACACTTTTTATTTCTTCTTATGGTGTTAGAAAAGAATAAACACACAATTTTAAACAAGACAAAAATCTGAATTCACCTGAAAGAATGCTTTATTTGGTGTTCCATTAGAATAGATTGTTTTGGAGATGGTTTCTGAAGCACTTCATCCTCCAGGAAGCAGAACATATGGTGATTTCCACCTGCCTGGTGGACCTGAGGGCAGAAGCATTATTGGTTTGGGTCCAGGATGTCATCAGTCTGGAAACCAGTTTTAGTCCCACTTCTGCTCTTAATTATTTGTCAAAACTCAGTGTTCAATAAAAATTACTTTTAA
>NW_027542706.1:0-320 GCF_008692635.1 Crocuta crocuta
TTTCTTTTTCTTTTTCTTTCTTTCTTTCTTTTTTTTTTTTTTTTTGAGTAATGTTTCTTTGGAATTTTCTACTCTGACATTTTCATTTTCCTTGGTCCCTGCTGACTATTTTTGTAAATAAAGTTTTATTGAAACACTGCCCCATTCATTTATTAATGTATGATCTCTGGCCACTTTTGCTCTATAGAGGCAGAGTTGAGTGGTTTCTACACAGATCTAATGGCCACAAAACCTAATATTTTGTTATGTTTTCCCAATGAATTCACATGCCAGTTTTATCTTACTGAAATGTGGATTCATATTCCTGAGCCATCCATTGT
>NW_027542707.1:0-320 GCF_008692635.1 Crocuta crocuta
ACCCTCAAGTTCCATCCATGTTTCATTCTTTCTCATAGAAACAATGTTTTTTATAAAATATTTTTGACAAAAAGTCTAAATAATAATCTAATGTGGTATTATAATAAAGGTCACTTCAGCAAAATATTTTATAAGTGTTGCAATTCCAGTATAGTTAATATACAGTGTTATATTCGTCACGGGTCCACATATAGTGATCCAACAATGCTGTACATTACTCAGTGTTCGCCATGGTAAGAGTACTCTTTAATCCCCATCACCTATTTCTCCTAGCCCCCCATCCACCTCCCCCCTTGTAACCAGCACTTTCTTCTATCAAG
>NW_027542708.1:0-320 GCF_008692635.1 Crocuta crocuta
AGCTAAAGTGAGTAGCGCTTCCCTAGGGCTGTCTTAGTCCCTGTTACTGTTTATTTTCTAGTTCATTGGTATTTGTAGAATAATCTATCCTTTCTTTAACCTAGTGTGAGGAAAATTTTTGTTCATTGCAAACAAATGAGCCATTAACTTTAAGCAACCAAAGACCCTATTAGGTTTTAATGTAACCTACAGTCATTTGCTTAAATCCAGGCAGTGGGCAAGGTTGGTAGTATTAGTGGGGCAGCAATGATAAATAGTGCTTTGCTTGTTTTGAGTTAAGGATGCATTTAATGGAAAAGTTAACAAAGTTTTGCATAATA
>NW_027542709.1:0-320 GCF_008692635.1 Crocuta crocuta
TCTGTTAAGTCCTCCTCGTCCAGTATGGCATCCAAAGTCATTGTTAACTCGGGTATCTGGGTGTCTCAGTTGGTTATGTGTCTGACTCTTAATTTTCGCTCAGGTCATGATCTCAAGGACATAAGATCAAGGGCCAAGTTGGGCTCAGCACTAGGTATGGAGTCTGCTTAAGATTCCCTCTCTTTCTCTCTCTCTCCCTTTGCCCTTCCCTAGCAAGTGTGATCCCTCTCTCTGTCTCTCTCTGTCTCTCTCTCTCTCAAAAAGAAATAAACAACCCAAACTAAACAAATTTGTTGTTTCCTTGTTTATTTTCTGTTTAG
>NW_027542710.1:0-318 GCF_008692635.1 Crocuta crocuta
AGGTACGGATGCTCAGAGACCCGTAGCAGCCAAGCCCGGGGGGCAGGCGCAGCCGGGCCTCAGCACGCCCGCCCTCCCCGCCCCGCACAGCGGGCTCGACCCTCCGCTCCGTTCCGGCGTGCTTGTTGACCTCCGAGAGCTACGACCGGGAGAATTAGAGCATGGCCCGATTTTGCCCAGGGCTGGAAAGATGTGTCCACTAGCCAAGTAGACAGAAGGCCAGTGAAGCAATAGGCTTCTCTGGGTTCACAAAAACGGCAAACCTAATGTGAGCTTCTTTTCTTTTTTTTTTTTTAATGTTTTATTTATTTCTAGGAG
>NW_027542711.1:0-320 GCF_008692635.1 Crocuta crocuta
AACTGATGGTCCCAGTGAAGTCAAAGACGGCTGTGGTGGGTAGACATGAAAAGAAAAGTTACTAGACATTGTGATCTTAGTGTAGAGGATTTGAATGAATGGTTAATAAATTATGAGTGGTCATGAAGACAGCAGTGTGAGTATGGAAGTGGGTGCTGAGATGGAATGAATAGTTCATGAAGAAAGAGGAAGTCAAGCAGGGACGGTATAATAATGGACAGGTTGTGATAGGAACCGTTAGGTCACCTGGCATAGTGGAAGCGTTAGGGAGGAAATCAATGAGAAGTTGGTTGCCAGGACGTTCCAAGAATAAAAGGGGG
>NW_027542712.1:0-319 GCF_008692635.1 Crocuta crocuta
TAAAGTTTGAAGTCTATCTGAGTGTTCATTGTGTTGTGAAGCTTGGGAGTTTCGGCAAATGCATTATATCTTGTTTCTAAGCATTTCACTCTCATACCAAATAGATTCCCTACTGTACAGACTCCCTGTGCTTCATGTTATTCATCTCCCCCGTACCCCTATGTCCCTGGCAAACACAGGTCTCTCTACTGTCTCCATTATTTGAGGCACCACTTTTAAGTATTATAGGTTTTTTGGAGCGCCTTGGTGGCTTAGTCGGATAAGCGTCCGACTATCGCTTAGGTTATGATCTCGCGGTTCGTGGGTTCGAGCCCCGCTT
>NW_027542713.1:0-320 GCF_008692635.1 Crocuta crocuta
GAGAGGGTGTCCAGTGTTGCTCTGGCTTACCCAAGGAGCTTTCTAGAACCTGAGTTACTCATTACCAAACTGCATTGCTGTGGGTAAGAAAATTAGGAAGAATAGGAAGGATGGCAGTAGGCGCAGGAAGACCATTTGGTCTTGATCTACATCGGGTAAAGGCTGCCCGAGGTCAGAAGAAACCTACAGACATCCTGGGGAACTGTACAGGAAAAAACGTGGGGGGCAGAAGGAGACATCGGAACTGCCTCCACGGAGGAATCCACCAAGGGAGCAGCATCCGAATCTAAGTCAGGTCCCAGGCTGCCTCAGTGGTCTTG
>NW_027542714.1:0-320 GCF_008692635.1 Crocuta crocuta
ACAGCATTCCATCATTTAGTAACTGCTTATTGACAGCCTAATGCATGCTGGACATGTATTATACAATACGGTCAGGTACACTAACCACCACCGTTGCCACCACTGTCTTACTCTTGTTGAAGCTTATATCTGACTGGAACAATAGAGAAGTTTTACCATATGTGCACAGGTGCTAAAAACTATGGAGGAAAAGTCAGAGCAGTGGAAATGGTGTCAGGAACGAAGATACAGTCATTAGAGTTTAAAACAGGGTGACACAAAAATACCTTTTTTTCCTTTAATGTTTTTATTGGAGAGAGAGAGAGAAAGAATGTGAGCAG
>NW_027542715.1:0-320 GCF_008692635.1 Crocuta crocuta
TCAGTCTAATGCATTATAGTGATAGGTTATAGAATTAAAAATAATTATTTCTATAAATATGGAAAGCACTTCAAACAAAAACTGAATAATTTTAAAGCCTCAGAGGGAACTAAGATGTTGCATTGTAGGAGGACCCTGGTTTTGTCTCATTCTCTAACACAACTAGGTAACCATCAGATTATTCTGAATACCCATAAAATTTACCAAAGGACTGACAGAACTTACAGCACAAACAGAGGGAGACAAGATACCACATCAAGAAAGGCAGGAAGTGCAGAGATGCGGCTTGTGGTACAAATAGACTTCAGGTGCTGCAGAGG
>NW_027542716.1:0-320 GCF_008692635.1 Crocuta crocuta
TGGAGGCTCTAACAATGTGAACATCATCTTTTCATATTTAAAAAATCTTTAATCCTCCAGAGATTTTAGTATTTTTAAAAGTATTTTCTGTATTTCTGACAGTGTCCCACTTCAGACAAAATCGAGATAAACCACATTCTCATGGCTGAAAATCTTAAAGTGATAAGCATTCATCATGCTGAACCAGGGTTTCTCAACCAGTGCTGTAGAAAATTTGGGATGGATAATTCTTTGTTGTGGGGATTTGTTCCATGCCTTACAGGAGGTTGAGTAGCATACACACCCTCTACTTACTGGAAGCTGGTAACACACTCAGCTCC
>NW_027542717.1:0-320 GCF_008692635.1 Crocuta crocuta
TGTCTAAGGGGCAAGGCTGAAACGAGACACCTGTGGAGCCCACATCTTCGCTTACAATCTTTCCCTGCCCAACTCGTTCTCTGTTCTCTGTCCTGCGAGCAGCTCTCCCTCCCCCCAAAATCACTGCATTCAATCTCTTCTAAGTCTTTGCTTCCTGCAAACCCACCCTATGAGTGGCCATAGGCTGTTTTTCACTTGCATCATTTAAAAACACACCATATTCTCGCAGCCATGCCCTCTGGGCGTTGTGTGGCTGGGGATCTGTAATCTCTCGCTATGTAATGAGTGGCTGGGAACTCCCAAGTTACTGGGAGCTCAGA
>NW_027542718.1:0-319 GCF_008692635.1 Crocuta crocuta
AACTATTGCCCTGTATTTCACATCTGAGTTCCATCAGCGGCATCAAAGTTTCCAAAGAGAGTTGAGTTCCAGAGATGAGAAGAGAGTACAACATGCCCCCACTCTTCCACTTTCAAGATAGGAACCCACCCATCAAGCCCACTCTCTGCTTGAAAAGGGAGTTTTCCAACACTGAGATTGCTGCCATGCCCACCACCATCCTCCACTCCCCATTGCTGATGTATAAGTACCAAGTACCAGAAAGAATCAAGTACCAGATAAGAATCAAGTACCAGGCCCTGGGGCGCCTGGGTGGCTTAGTCGGTTAAGCGTCCGACTT
>NW_027542719.1:0-320 GCF_008692635.1 Crocuta crocuta
TCAGGGCACAAGGCTGGTGTGGTGTTCAAGTGACCATGATGGGCCTGTGGCCCTGGGAAGAGGCTCTAGTGACTCAGAAAGAGATGGGCTTCTGTGCAAGCACGGCTGGGACCATGAGCTCCGTTCAGACCCAGAGCCGGGAGCCCAGGGGGCTCCTGTGGAGCCTTGAACCTCTGACAGCTGCCGCGGCCCTGCTGGGTGTCAGCATGCATCTGGGTGTCTCCTCAGCAGGGTCCCGACCTCAGGCCTGCCCAGGACTCCTAATGCTCAGCTGGCCACCCAGGAAGAGTCCTGCTTGCCTGAACCCAGCAGATGCCTAA
>NW_027542720.1:0-320 GCF_008692635.1 Crocuta crocuta
CCTCTAGCCAGGTTTCTGAAAGGAAAAGAGAGAGCCCTCAAATAGACAAAATCATGAAAGAAAGTGGACTCGTTATGACCAAACTCTCAGACATACAAGCAATTATCAGGGAATACTATGAAGATTTATAGGCAAACACATTGGACACCTTAGAAGAAATGGAAAATTCCTAAACACAGACTCCCTACCAAAATTCACACGGGAAGAGAGAGAAAAAGCTGAACAGACCCAAAACTAGTGACGAAATCGAATCATTTATCAAAAATCTTCGAACAGGGCCCCCTGGGTGGCTCAGTCGGCTAAGCGTCCGACTTTCGCTT
>NW_027542721.1:0-318 GCF_008692635.1 Crocuta crocuta
TCCATGTGAGATATGGGGGCGAGTGCAATGTACAGAGTTCCCTACCTCTCCGCCATCTTGTCCCTCCCCCTCGGGAGATTTCCTGTTTTATTCACTTTGGATGTGAATAAATGTCATCCGTTATGAGGAGAATCAGGAATCACTGCGTAAACAGCAAGAGCTTTAGAGTCTGGCTTTGCCAGCTATATCTATGTGACCTAGAGCAAGTTCCTTAACCTTTCTGTGCTCAATCCCCTCACCTAGAAAATGCAGATCATAATTGTACATCCATCATTGTGCTGACAGCTCAGAGCCTGGAGCCTGTTTCAGATTCTGTGT
>NW_027542722.1:0-320 GCF_008692635.1 Crocuta crocuta
CCAGAGAAATTCACACATAGGGGTGGGGTGGGGGTGTTTGCAGCCTGTCTGCTTGCCTTATGCACCCTCAGCAGTTACATCAGTGCTTCAGCCTACAAATCTCTATAGCAGTTGGGGGTTCTGAGGGCCACCAAGGAAGAATTGTTGCCCCGCGGCCCTTAGATGTAGCCAGAGGCGCGTACGTAACCGGACCCATCCTGCTCCACACCAGGAACTTTCTTCTATTTCCGGGGGTGGGGGGGCCTTGTCATTGCAGTTCTCCCCCTCACAAGCGTGGGTGTGCATGCATCCTCTGCTTTTTTCTGCCTCCTCATAGCGTC
>NW_027542723.1:0-320 GCF_008692635.1 Crocuta crocuta
AATCTTAGGCTTCACGATCAGCACGGAGCCCAGCACAGGGCTCGACACAGAAGCTCCACTTCAAACACAGAGCATCCCCTCGGAGACACCACACAGGGGCTGATGATGCAGGCCACAGGTGACCAGCACACGCCCTGAAAAAAAGCCCACGGTGTAGGCCACGGCGTGACCAGCACACGCCCTGAAAAAAAAACCCACGGTGTAGGCCACAGCATGACCAGCACAGGCCCCAAGATACCCACAGTGCAGGCCACGGCATGGCCAGCACAGGGCCCAAGAAGCCCGTGGTGCAGGCCACGGCATGACCAGCACAGGGCCCA
>NW_027542724.1:0-320 GCF_008692635.1 Crocuta crocuta
TGTCAAGTTGGTTTCCATAGAACACCCAGTGTTCATCCCAACAAGGGCCCTCCTCCATTCCCCTCTCCCCGACCTCCATCAGCCCTCCATTTTTTCTCAGCATTCAAGACTGTCTCATGTTTTGCCTCCTTCCTTCTCCCCAGCTATTTTTTCCCCTTCACCTCCCCCATGGTCCTCCATTATGTTCCTCCTAATCCTCTTATATGTGCAAACATATAGTATCTGTAGTCCTCTGATGACATATTTTGCTCAGCATAACACCCTCAAGTTCCACCCACTTTGCAAAAATTGGCCAGATTTCTTTCTTTCTCATTGCCATG
>NW_027542725.1:0-320 GCF_008692635.1 Crocuta crocuta
TTCTACAGAATTGCCCAGAATAATTTCTAATCTATCAATCTTATTCATTTAAATATTCTCTGCATGAACACACATTTTTGTTTCATGGTATTTTTATAATGTTAATCACTAATGAGGGTTTATCTGCTATATACTGTTATATGAGTTACCTGGAAATGAGTGAGGAATGGTACAAATGTCATCACAACATATGAGAAGAGCATCTGTCGGAAGCTCCTTCATAACATCCCAGACTTTGCCCTGATCTATCAATGGCAAAGCATGATGAGTCACTTCCCTCCACTGGAAATTTCTGCCAAGCACTTTTCCCTCCTTCCCTC
>NW_027542726.1:0-321 GCF_008692635.1 Crocuta crocuta
AAAAATGAGTATTGAATAGGACTGACTAGTTTTAAAACCGGATTCTACCATGATTTAACTCTGTATTGAGGGCATTATACTTGCCTTCTCTATGATCCTGTTTCAATATCTCTACATTTATATGTTTGTTCTATGGATTAAGACATCTTAATCTATATAAATTACTTAATATGCTATACTATGTGCAGCTGTTTTGAAATAAATACAAGGCTTTAATTATTGATGCTTTTGAAGTTAGAATTAGGATACAAGGCTATTACTACCAGGCATTATAGCATTTTTCTGGGTTAATAAAGTATTTATTTAAGCTACTAGAGTTTG
>NW_027542727.1:0-321 GCF_008692635.1 Crocuta crocuta
CAGACAGAGGATGAGCACTTGGGGGTGGGGGTGGGGGGTGAGAGTTTGGGGCAGAACTCAGGGCTGACCCCATGCCTCTGGAAAAACACTGGGCTTAAGGAGCCATGGCCTGGGGGAGGTGGGTCCCAGAGGCTTATGGCCAGGCACGAACCCTCCAAAGGGTGCCACAGTGTCTTCCCAAGGCCCTCCAAGAATGGTGAGGTTCTGGCTGCGTTAAAATGTGCACCAGAAGCATGGCCCAGGCCCCGAAGCATCATGCCCCCTGTTTTAACGGGCATTTCACAGAAGGCGTATTTTCCACATGATCTCAGCAGCTCACCC
>NW_027542728.1:0-320 GCF_008692635.1 Crocuta crocuta
CAGAGAGAGGATCCCATGCAGCCACTCCAGTGTCAGTGCAGAGCCTGATATGGGTGCTAGTACTCATGAACCGTGAGATCATGACCTGAGCTGATAATCAAGAGTCAGACACTTAACTAACTGAGCCCCTGAGGCAAACCAGGAATACCTTTTTTTCCTATTATGCTAACAGGTTTTATTCATCCCTGATGGATATTAAATTTTATCCAAAATTCTTCTTCATCAATAAAATAATTACATAATTAATAGCCTTTATTTTGACAATGTGATAAATTCTACTGATCGATTTTTTAAAAGTTTTTTAAAGTTTTATTTATTTC
>NW_027542729.1:0-321 GCF_008692635.1 Crocuta crocuta
TGATTCATTCCACAAGCCCAAAATACTCATATCAAAATGATTACAATACTGTAATATAATACAAGATACTAAAGACAATACAAACTAGAAAGGAAAACAAATAAATGAACCCGCACATACCTTTGAAAGCCTTTGTGGCTGCTGGTACGAGGGAGACAAGAGAGAGGAGCGTTATTGGAAGAGTCTGGCCACTACTATGAGACGTTGGCTATGGTGCAGTATGAATAAACTCTTGTCAGGTACTGAGGTTAACGGAACTGCAATCAGGCAGCAGAAGAAAGGGTCTCTATCGGCAGGCGGCCTGACCTAGAAGGAAGCAAA
>NW_027542730.1:0-321 GCF_008692635.1 Crocuta crocuta
AAGAAAAAAGTTGAGGCCTTTATAAAGGTTAAGAAAAATGAAAATTACCTACATACAACTATAATATGAAACACAAGCTTACTGTTAAATATATTTTGCTCAGGGCTGCACACTGAATTAATTGCTATTGTGGATAAATATCAGAGCTTCTAGTTTTTTCATTATAAGGTGAAATTCCAAGAAAGTCACACAGTCTACCGTGAACAATCATATGCTATGAACTGAAAAATCAAACAAGCATTTCCAAGCAGAGTCAAATACACAGGTATAAACGGGAGGTAGAAAACAAAGCACTACTGGAACACACTGAAGGGACATCCC
>NW_027542731.1:0-321 GCF_008692635.1 Crocuta crocuta
ACCTGCTTTCAAGCACGGTCCCCTTTCCATCGTTTCACAACATACCGAAGGGCTGGCAAACCACTAAACACAAGCCATAAATGGAACCTAAGTAAAGCTAAAATAATGTAAAAATGTGAAAATACTAGCATATCATGAAAATGGGTCAACAGATTATATAATACATAAAGATTACATGACCCAAAGAGTTACCTAAAACTCAGTTTAAACATAATGAAATGATTTCCGAAAAATGGAACTCATATTTCAACTTCAAATAAAAGATTAAAGTTGATTTCAATTGCTAAATAGCTCAAACCCACGAACTGTCAGATCATCATC
>NW_027542732.1:0-321 GCF_008692635.1 Crocuta crocuta
CACGTTGCGTGGCGTGCTTTCTGCTGACCCGCCCGATGGAAGTTTCTCTCTGAAACACTCACGCCGGCTCAGGATGCGGACTGCGCCGAGCCCATGACGGATGCAGAGTCTCGGAGCTTCACTGCCTCATCTGGCAGGTTGGAAACGCCTTTTCAGATGCCAGCCTTTGAGTTGCTGCGTGGTGGCACTGAGCTCACGTGTCCCCAGGACGCGTCTGTGACACGGACGCCGTGCTAGCCCCGGGACAGGGCCTCCTTTGTTGGAAACTTACTTCGTCTGGCCGCATAGCAACGCATTCTGAGGAAGCTACGCTTGGGGGGG
>NW_027542733.1:0-321 GCF_008692635.1 Crocuta crocuta
AAAAAAAAATCAAAAGGCTGGATACTGTCTGATTCCAATTATTTGACACTATAGGAAAGGCAACGGTAAAAAAAAATTGATGGTTGTCAGGAATCTATGGAGAGGAAGAGATGAATGGGGAGAGCACAGAACGTCTGTAACACGGTGAAACTATTCTGTTTGATATCATGATGCTGGATACGTGTCATTACACGTAATTCGCTCAAACCCATAGTATGAACCACTCCAAGAGTGAACCGCAATGTAAACTTAATGGATGCTAGGTGATAAAACGATGTTCCAGAGTAGGGTCAGCAGCCATAACAAATACTCCATTCTGGG
>NW_027542734.1:0-321 GCF_008692635.1 Crocuta crocuta
AGGGCCCTGGAAATGTAGGGTTTATGACAAGCTCATTTCTTAAGATGTTTCCAGTTTGATCTTCACACCCTCTCCATGAAATAGGTATTGAGAAATCTCAGGCATATCCAAAATAAGCCTCTGTGGCAGGTTATGATATTTTCAGGTCTATTTCTTATGTCTTTAGGTTCGTCTTGGCACCAAACATAAGGCGGTTCAACATCAGGCCCTTGCCCTAAACAGCTCCCAGTGCCAAGAATTGGCAAATTATTACTTTGGTTTCAATGGATGGTCAAAAAGGATCATCAAGGTAAACTTTATAGGTTTTCTTTGACTAATTAG
>NW_027542735.1:0-321 GCF_008692635.1 Crocuta crocuta
CCTGACACACTTGATACAGGAGAAACATTAAGAGCTTTCCATGACATTGTCCAGCTGAGCCGGTGACCTCATTTTGAGTGGAGATAAGCTGACATGGCCTTGTCCCTGTCTTCTGCCACACCTATCATTTCCATCCCCCGAAAGTCAAAGGCACTAATGGATCCAGCATAGGTTCTAATTACAGCAATAAATGCAATCTTCCTTCTTTCTCTAAACACACTCACACCTTCCCACACACTCATTTAAACTCTTCCCTAAAACTGGGGCACCTGGGTTGCTCAGTCTGTTGATCATCAACCTCTGCACAGGTCATGATCTCCC
>NW_027542736.1:0-321 GCF_008692635.1 Crocuta crocuta
ATTGGATTGACCTTTATTGGAGTCAACTCAAGACAGTCTTCCGTGCACCATTCTGGTTTACGATTGACCACTGTAATGCTTCAGTTTTCCGCATCGTTACCAACACACGCATTCAGTGTTTGCTTTTTGGTTTTTGGTTTGGATCCAAGCCATGCTAACAGATGAAGTGGTATCTCCTTGTCCCTCCCTTGCATTTCCCTCATGAGTCGTTATGTCGATGTCATTTTCTCAGTCTGGTAGCCATTGATTTGGTTTCCCCCTGGAGCCATGACTATACAAGTCTTTTCCCCATCCTCCAATGTGGTTAGTTGCTCTTTCTTC
>NW_027542737.1:0-321 GCF_008692635.1 Crocuta crocuta
TAGTGAGCTTGATTCTATCAAGCTGCTTTGCTCTCTGGAAACCAGTTGCCTGAGGGGACAGAGATTCTGAAAGGACCAGAACGAAGAAGTAGGGTTGCTGTAGGGCGGGCTCAGAACATGGAGTGATGGTCACTGATTGTGTTGGGCAATTATCTGATGTTTCTGGGTGGCACACGTGTGATGCCAGAGGCTTTAGCCTGAGGGCTTTCTCTGATGAATTCGGCACACTGATCAAAAGGTTGACATTGTCTAAGGTGAGAACTTGAGAATGAAAGAGATGGTTAAATGCCAACAAGAGCCTGGAGTAAAATTTAAAAAAAA
>NW_027542738.1:0-321 GCF_008692635.1 Crocuta crocuta
AATAAATGATAAAATGTCATAACATTTTATAACTGGGGTACAGAAATAGGAAGGCTTGAGAGACAGTGACCGTTCCTTAAGGCTGGATTCTGCATTTGATTCTGCATGGTGGGTGACCTCACTGTGGACTGGTGTGGTGGTAACGAAGCCCACCTAATTCAGGAGAAAGTAATAAGCTAATTGGGCTTTATATCCATTTAGTCTTTTTCAATCTAATATTACCATCAACACAGCCAATATACCAGTGGATGTAGGACTTCTAGATGGGAAAACTTTTATGTCTATTTTTATAAATGATACTTAAATATCAAATTTATTGGG
>NW_027542739.1:0-321 GCF_008692635.1 Crocuta crocuta
TATCCTTTTATGAAAAAGCTTTCAACAAACTGCATATAACAATATACCATATGGTGAGAAGCAACATATCTCAACATAAGTTTCTATATGACAAACCCAGAACTTAAATCATATTCAAAGGTGCAAAGCTGAATGCTTTGCCTCTAAAATCAAGAGACAAGGATTCCCAGTTTTGCCACTGTCATTTGATATATTGGAGGTTGTACCAAAACCAGTTACACCAAAAAACAAAAACAAAACAGAAACAAAACAAAACAAAAAAATGAATGTTAATTCAAATTGGAAAAGAATGGTTTGTAAATAGTGTGAAACTATGTACAG
>NW_027542740.1:0-321 GCF_008692635.1 Crocuta crocuta
CCTCCCACCCTTTGCCTAGGCTGTCCCCTCTGCCTGGAATGCCATTCCTGCCTCATCTTTGAGTGTCTGGTTCCTTTGTTCCTCCAGGCTTGGCTCAGACACTGCCTCTCCCAGGCAGCTTTCCCTGACTCCTCCTCTGAGCCGCCCTGACTGTTTGGCCCCCTTTGCTATGTTTAGGCTTCCAGCAGATCCGCTTTGGGTATAGCTCCTTCTGCAAATATGCTGATGTTCTGACATCATATGTGACGTTCTTGGCACGGAGTCGGTCCCGCGTGAGCAGTTGCTGGGCCTTGAACCTGGTCTTTTGACACCCAGCCCAGG
>NW_027542741.1:0-320 GCF_008692635.1 Crocuta crocuta
CCCATTATTACTACATATGTATTACCAGTGAGACAGCCATTGTGGTATTATTGGGCTCAGGTGCCATCCACATCATTCTGTCCACACTGCATGAATTGGGCCACTGTGACCTCAACCAACATTATATATCACCATCTTTCGATGAGCTATAGTGATTGATAAATCATCATTGTATTATAATGGTGTTTTTTCTTAAGAAAAATTTATGTCCGTTTAAAACATCCCCTTATAACAAGTCCTTTGCTTTTGGGATGCCTTCGTGTTTTTTTTTTTTATTTATATTTTTAATAGTTTATTGTCAAGTTGGTTTCCATATAACA
>NW_027542742.1:0-321 GCF_008692635.1 Crocuta crocuta
CTTTTTCTATTCCTTTAAGAACATTTCCTTCCATACAGTTCAATCGAGTCCCTTTCTCTTTGTTAGGTAAGACGCTGCCTAATTCATGAATCGTTTAATAAAGTCCACCAACCGTTTAAAGCTTTGTTTTCAAATAGGTAATGTGCATTGTCTCCCTAGGGAAAGGTATTTAGACGTGAGATGAGCCGTGTCTGATGGCAAAAGCTCTTGGGGAAAGCCCTTATGCACTGGTTTCCCTGACATTCACAGGATCCTTCTGCAGTTCACAGGAATCAAGTTTGTTCTCCAACCGCCCGCTGAAAATATCCCAAATAGCTAAAT
>NW_027542743.1:0-321 GCF_008692635.1 Crocuta crocuta
TCGGCCGCCTCTGCTGCAGGCGGATGTGCCTCTCCCGCCTCTTCCCCGGCGATCCCAGCCTGCCTGGAGCCACCCACCTGGCACTGTGACCCAGCCCGCTCTGCCCAGGCCTGAAGGGACCCGTGCGGCCGCCGCCCATGGCCCCTGGGGGCCCCTCGGCAGCTGCCCGCTCGCTGCCCGCCGGCCACCACTTGGTGGTGCCAGGGCCTGGAGGCCTGAGCGGGAGGGAGAGTGAGGCCGGGGAAGGACGTGTCCCTGGCCCCTGCCTGCGGGGAGGGGGCCGCACGCCCCTGAGGTGCCCCCGGCGGGCGGCCGCTCCCC
>NW_027542744.1:0-321 GCF_008692635.1 Crocuta crocuta
CTGCTGAGTTCAATTCTGTGGCTCCACGGGTGAGCACTCTGAAGGTCCCCAAAAGCCTATGGAGTCTGAGTGGGCCCATCTGCGATGCCGTGGTGAATGGCATTCAGTCTATTGCAGTATCAGAATAGTTTCCGATCATAAGTCACAAAGCTGAGACCACTACGGCTAAGCGTAACCTAAGTTCCTTCAGGACACGGCCAGATGGGCATCTGACTGGTCTCCTCATTAGATGGGGCACCCCTACCCCTTTTTCTGTCTTTGTGACACCACCTCACTGGAACATTATGGGGTTGGGACAGAGCAAACCCACAGTTCTTGAAA
>NW_027542745.1:0-321 GCF_008692635.1 Crocuta crocuta
TTTCTTAAGCCCCACACTCCAGCCACCCTGAAGCTTCCCAGGCTCCACTTACGTGCCACAGCCAGGTCCCTTCCTGTGCCTCAAATGCCCTTCCCTGCCTGACCCTTGCAGAACAAACTTCAGTTTATCCCTCAAAACCTAAATCATAGGTCTCCTTTTTCAGAAGCCCTCCAGACCCTTCCTTGCAGTGGCTGACCTCCTGCCCCAAGCCTGCTTTGGGTGTTGCATGGAGCTGACCAAGGGCATGAGTCTCGGTAGCAGGTGGCTTAGGGGAGAACAAGGGAGAGGATTCATTGTGTATTTTTTCTTAATATAATTTAT
>NW_027542746.1:0-321 GCF_008692635.1 Crocuta crocuta
GAAATTATGGAAAAACCCAGATGTCCATTGACTAAGAATGGATTAAAAAAAAGTGGTATATATACACACAATGGATTACTCTTCAGAGATCCAAAATAATGAAATTTTGCAATTTTCAATGACATGGATGAAACTGGAGTGTATTATGCTAAGAGAAACATGCCAGTAAGAGAAAGACAGTTATGAAATGATTTCACTCATATGTGAAATTTGAGAACTCAGCAGATGACCACAGGGGAAGGAAAAGAAAAATAAGATAAAATAGGAATGAGGGAGACCATAAGAGACTCTTAAATACAGAGAACAAACTGGGGGTTGCTG
>NW_027542747.1:0-320 GCF_008692635.1 Crocuta crocuta
AATAATAGCATTCTGAGTCATCTTTAAAGATTCTTTTTTTGGTCTTTACCAAGTTCTGCTTATCAATTTGTTATTATTTATTTAAAGTGTTTCCTTGCACGTTCTTTGGTTTACTTAGTTGTTCTTTATGAAGCTTTTCTTAACTGGGATGTTAACTTATTCATGTTAGTTCTTTCATTTTCACTGACAAAAAGTGTTTAGTGCTATGTGCTATGATTGTTTTCTCTAATTACTGCTTGAATTTTTTTCACTCTGTTAACTACTGTTTTCATTACTATTATTTTTTTTTACAAATAGTTTATTGTCAAATTAGTTTCCAC
>NW_027542748.1:0-322 GCF_008692635.1 Crocuta crocuta
AATGAGGAAGGGCAGAGCCACCCACAGAGACTTCAACAGTGCTGGTGAAATTAAATCACTCTGGGAAAGCCATTCTTTGTGAAATTAAATCCCTCAATCTTAAAGCCAACATGGACTATTGAATGGCAGCAAAAAAGACTTTGGCTTCTCCTGTGAACAGCAGCTTTTCTTCTCTGAGCTTTTAATTATTTTTTTAGTTAAAAAGTTTTTTTGGGGAGGGAGGCAAACCCTGAGAGACTCTTGAATACTGAGAACAAACAGGGCTGATAGGGACTGGGGGAGGGGAAGGGGAGTGATGGGCATGAAGGAGGGCACTTGTGGG
>NW_027542749.1:0-322 GCF_008692635.1 Crocuta crocuta
GATTTGGGTTCTTTTACAGGTAGCCGTATTTCCAATGTTCTACAACTTAAAAGAAGAATATTATCACTAAGAGTTAAATTTCCATCAATACACGTCAACATTTGACATCGGAGGCAATATAATTCTTTTTTTGAATGTTAAAATATTATTTTTCCTATAAACAAATAAGGGTCACGAACACATGCTTTTAACCATTCTTGTTTTAAGAGCTGAGAATCAAGATGATGTTTTCTTTTTTTTTTTTTACTTAAATGCTCTTAATTTTTCTTTTTTTTTGAATTGAAGTGTAGTTGACAAACAATATTATATTAGTTTCAGGTAT
>NW_027542750.1:0-322 GCF_008692635.1 Crocuta crocuta
CAAAGCCTTTACCCAATTTGCAAAACTTACTAGACATCAGAGAATCCATACCAGAGAGAAACCATACAAGTGTAATATATGTGGCAAGGGCTGTAGTCAAAATTCAAATCTTGCACGGCATCAGAAAATTCATACGGGAGAGAAACCTTACAAATGTAATGAGTGTGGCAAGGCCTTTTCTGAGTATTCAAGCCTTACTCGACATAAGCGAATCCATTCTGGAGAGAAACCTTATAAATGTAATGAATGTGGAAAGACTTTTAGAGGAAGCTCAAATCTCACCAATCATCAGAGAATTCATTCTGGGCAGAAACCTTACAAA
>NW_027542751.1:0-322 GCF_008692635.1 Crocuta crocuta
AACTGATCCTAGTATCTAGCTGTCAATTAAATTGGAAAATCTACTCGAGTATTATAAAAACGAAGTGCCTTGCGTGCTATTGGAACCTAATATTGTGCTTGGCTAGAAGGACAGGAGGGGCTGCGTGGGTGGATGTGCTAGAGATGGCGTTCTGGGACTCTTTGATCTCCAAATTCCAGCTAGGTTTTTCCATGGCTGAGTGGCCGACAGCCTCCTGATGTCTGTGACAACAAATGATACACTGTACCGATGGAATTTGGGTAGAGTCATTTGGGGAATATTTTTTTTTTTTAATGTTTTATTTATTTTTAGGAGAGAGAGA
>NW_027542752.1:0-322 GCF_008692635.1 Crocuta crocuta
GTGTGTGTGTGTGTGTGTGTGAGTGCACGCATGCACATGCGTGTGTTTGGTGTACGTGTTTCCCTGGATGTATAGAGACTTCCCTAAGCATCACTCTTAAACGTGTCGACTATCTCACTACAAAATCCCATCACCATTACGTCATGAGGAATTATGCGTATTAAAATGAATCAAAAATTGGCATGTAAATGTGTTCATTGTACGCCCAACACATGTGCATGTACAAGGGAAACAAATATCACACCGTACAGTATTTGTCACAGAGGCAGTGACAATAGGACCTCACTTCCTGGTAGATCTCGTTGCACGATTGGTCATGGTA
>NW_027542753.1:0-322 GCF_008692635.1 Crocuta crocuta
ATTTTGTGTCTCAGCAAGCCCTGGACAGGTAATGAGGGGTACTCTGGGTAAGGCTGCTCCTCACTGTGTTTACACTGGGGCAGAGATACGAAGAGAAGACGCTGGACCAACAGCTCTAAAGAGAGTCTTTCAGACAGTGGTGCTGCGCCCCCAGCTTTAAGTCTGGGGGCTCTGATGGGGCAGGCCCCTGGGGATATGAGCTTCGGGTAATAGTGTCTCGAAACTGAGGGTTATCCTTAGTGCTGGGTCCCGTGGCTGCCATTGGAGTGCTGTGGCAAGGCGGTCCTAAAAGTTCAGGCCCTCGCTTACCCCAAGTGCAGGG
>NW_027542754.1:0-322 GCF_008692635.1 Crocuta crocuta
ATGTTTCCAGAATGAATTATGCTCACAAACTAAGGTTTTACTGTACCTTTTTTCCTTTCACTTTATGATTTTCCACCACCTCTCATTGCCAGAACATAAAAGGAAGCCAGCTGGGGTGGGTGGCTGGGAAATGTATTTTCCAGACATCAAGCCCTGGTGGCATAGAACAGAGCACAATGGAGATATACAATAAAAAAGAAAAAACAGGTAAATACTGTATACTGCATAGTATACAAGAGATAAATATTTTTTTTCCTTTTTAGACAACTGAAAGTGTCTGAAATAAAAATTAAAATACTGGTAATTGTTATATTTATTAACA
>NW_027542755.1:0-322 GCF_008692635.1 Crocuta crocuta
TGAGCTGTCAGCACAAAGCCCGACACGGGGCTCAAACTCATGAACGGTGAGATCATGACCTTAGCCGAAGTCAGATGCTCAGCCGACTGAGCTCCCTGGGTGCCCCCAGAATATTCTATATAAACTGGGAATGTTTTCTCCCACTCTGTGGAATCCCCTATTAATTGTCATAACGATGTATTTTGAGAAACAGAGGTTTTATGTTTTGATAAATGTGATTTATCACTTTTTTTGCTCGTGTGTACCTTTGATTGTGTATCTTGATTAAGAAATGTATCCGAGGGGGTTGCCTGGGACGCTGTGTATAAGGCAACTTCAGCAG
>NW_027542756.1:0-322 GCF_008692635.1 Crocuta crocuta
AGTGTTGTATTAGTGCTAGGCTGAAATAGGTTATTAGATTTTCTAAAATCTAAATGCTATAGATGGAAAGTCCCCCTAAGTTTGTGTGTTGAAATCTGACCCCCAGGGTGATCGTATTAGAGGCGTGTGTGGGAGGGGTACTGTGGCTGCTTGTGTTCTGTGTGTGGCATGCTAGGGACTTGGTGTCTGTGTGGCCTGAGAGAGGGCATGGTCTACATCCCACAATGCACCACTTCAGATCTCAAAGAATACGGATTCTTTGGGGGCAAAAGCAAGTAAGACACCACAAACTCAGGAAGAGCTTGTTAACTCTCACACTTAA
>NW_027542757.1:0-322 GCF_008692635.1 Crocuta crocuta
AGTGGGGCTATTGGCATCCTTCAGTGCATTCTCCTTCTAGTCATAGGAAAGTGGGGCAATCCACTACTTCTACAAGTTCACAGAGAGCTTACCCCATGAAGTGGGGTAAGGCACAGCTTTGAAGGCACAATTTTGTATCCCAGCCACAGAGAACTGGTCAAGGTGACACTTGAAGTACACAGTTGTCAGGGAGTACATCCTACAGTTCAGTTCAAAAAATCAAATGCCCATGGGATCCTTTTATTATCCCCACAGAGTAATAAGCATGAAGACTGGCTATGGATGAGACAAATTATATGCTGTGACAAACTCTCTGACATTT
>NW_027542758.1:0-322 GCF_008692635.1 Crocuta crocuta
AGGATCTCTGTGAACACATGAGGTGCATAGCATGTCCCAAATCCCTTGCTAATGTTGCCCATGGCTACATTTGAATCCATATACTTCCATACCAAGCTCGATTCATTTTTAATTGCTACATCCTATGGTTGTAATATAAAATAACATCTCGTTCTGAGTGTATTATCTTCTTTAATGTGGCAGATATTCATGAAATAGAATGATTAGTAGTAGTTATTTAAGTTCCTGTGGTTGACTCTATGCCCCCCTCTCCATATCAAATTACATGCACAAACAGGAAGTGCAGCCTAGCACTTCTGGGCTGTATGAAGATCTGGGGCTT
>NW_027542759.1:0-322 GCF_008692635.1 Crocuta crocuta
AGGAGCCTGACCCAGACGCGGCTCCCGATGCCCCCACCGCAGGAGGGAGGGTCCTCGTGCTGGAAGTGACAGAAGCCACCACAGGCGGCTCCTGCCCTGCACGCTCAGGCGCGGCTGGACCCAGGCTCCAGTGATGTCATCAGAGAGTCTCTCTCAAGTCTTGGTCTTTGTCGGGTCTGGGTTCTGGAACCCAGGGATCCAGGGGGTCCTGACTCACCTCTGGGCCCCGCACGGTGACAAGATGGTGGCACTGGGCATCCTCACCTCCTCCCGGAACCCAGGCCTTCCCCTCAGCACAGGACAAGCCCAAGGCTCACTGTGA
>NW_027542760.1:0-322 GCF_008692635.1 Crocuta crocuta
TCATGACCTAAGCGAAAGTCGGAGGCTTAACCGACTAAGCCACTCGGGCGCCCCATAAAAGTGGCTTTTATGGTATGTGAATTCTAACTCAATAAAAAAGGATATACATTTCAAAAGGTTAAACAATGTTTTTTAGAATTTTTTAGAATACAAGTCCTAAAAACAAATTGTCTAAAAAACAATTTTTTAGAATACAAGTCCGATACAAAATTGTTTTTACTGTTTTGGTTGTATTAATTCCTGACAATAGACCTTAAGGCAAACAGCAGGGATAAAGACCATTACTGCATGATAAAAGTGGCCACTCACCAGGGAGATAAAA
>NW_027542761.1:0-322 GCF_008692635.1 Crocuta crocuta
GAGGGCAGCTCCCGCGTGGGCAGGTGCCGTCTCTCCCGTCCTCGTGCAGGTCACCGCGGCTGGCCTTTGTAGCAAACATTCACAGCAGCGCACATTCACAGCCCAGCCCAGGGGCGACGTCAGCCTGCCCTCGGTTGCAATATGTCCGCCAGAGCCTAGATCCTCACCGTCTGCAATACTGATGACATCACACTCACTGGGTCTGGTTGAATGAGAAGCCGCAGGGCCCCAGAATCCCGGGTGAGATACATGTGTGCCCCAGGTGGGACCTGAGCCCGGTGAAGGTTCAGGCCCCATTATGAGTGGGATTTTGGGGGTCCAT
>NW_027542762.1:0-323 GCF_008692635.1 Crocuta crocuta
ACCACCAGCATTTTTCACAGAGGTAGAACAAACAATCCTAAAATTAATATGGTACTGAAAATAGCCAAAGCAACATTGAAAAATAAAAGCAAAGCTGGAAGCATCACAATTCTAGGCTTTAAGTTATATCACAAATCTGTAGTAACCAAAATAATATGGTACTGCCACAAAATAACACATAAATCAACACAACAGAATAGAAACCCCAGAAATGAGCCCACAGCTATGTGGTCAACTAATCTTGATTTAAGCAGGAAAGAATATCCAACGGGAAAAGCATAGTCTCTTCAACAAATGGTGTTGGGGAAACTGGACAGCAACAT
>NW_027542763.1:0-323 GCF_008692635.1 Crocuta crocuta
AGTACTTGCCACATAATAGCTCTACTGAGTCACACTAACCTAGCAGGGCTCTATTGATATTATTTCAGTTATACAGTTGAAGACAAAAATTTAAAAAGTACTTAACCAGATCTCCTAATTACTGCACTCTATAGGGCTTATTAAATAGAAGTGTGGTAAATAAATACTTACTTGTGTAAGTATCCATTATCTGTTAAGTTGGACTTTTCATGGCTCTAGTCAAGAAAACTTAAACTTAGATTAGATGTCCTCTTTAAGAGAATGGAAATAAGTAATCTGTTTAAGAATTATCCTGTCCAAATGATTAATTTTTTAAATTATGA
>NW_027542764.1:0-323 GCF_008692635.1 Crocuta crocuta
CATACTGTTTTCCACAGTGGCTGCACCAGTTTGCATTCCCACCAAGAATCCAAGAGGGCATTCTCTATGCTCTGCAGTCTTGCCAACATCTGTTGTTTCCCGAGTTGCTAATTTTAGCCGTTATGATATGCGTCAAGGGGCACTTGCTTGTGGCTTTGATTTGTATGTCCCTGAGGAGAAGTGATGTTGAGCATCGCTTCATGTGTCTGTTAGCTCTCTGGATGCCTTCTGTCCGTTTCTTCGTGGGATTGTTTTTTGGATGTAGAGTCTGATCCGTTCGTTATAGATTTTGGATACTAACCCTTTACCTGATATGTCATTTG
>NW_027542765.1:0-323 GCF_008692635.1 Crocuta crocuta
GGAGGGAGGCACTCCTGCCCCCTTGCCAACTGTGACGGCCTCTTTGGCCTCTTGACCCCTGCTGGGGCCAGCCCTGCCTGCCTTACGGAGCTGGAAGTGCATGGGCTCTTTCTTTTTGGCTCATTTGAAACGTTCTTTTTCTGGCTAGGCCACGAGCTCAAGCCAGGGACATGGGTCACTGTGCCAGGCACGACAGAACTGTTGAGGTTTTGATGATCTTCCCGCTCCCGAGGACCCAGCACCAGCCAGTAGGATTCACCCCAACCCACGACCCACATTTGGTTTGGAGGCTGCCTGCCGCACCAGCAAGACACAGACAGATA
>NW_027542766.1:0-321 GCF_008692635.1 Crocuta crocuta
GCGCAATAAACACTAACAATGTGAGCAACTGAAAAAAGCCAGATGCTGAAGAGCACATGCTATAAGATCACATGGATAGAAAGTTCTAGAACAGCAAAACTAGCACCTGGAGACAGAAGCCAGGGCAGCAACCACACCCTACACCCTGGCAGCAGAAGACTCGGGAAACGAAGCGCAGGCTAACCCCATGAGAGCTCGGCCACACGCGGAGCACACGCCTTATGCGGCAAGTACTAGGCCGTGTGTCAGTGTGGAGATTTACTTAAAAATAAAATCTTAGGGGCACCTGGGTGGCTCAGTCGGTTAAGCGTCCAACTTCAG
>NW_027542767.1:0-322 GCF_008692635.1 Crocuta crocuta
TTTTTTTTTCAGTTCTAGCATGAGTCTGGCATGTCCTAGATAATGACTACCTTTGGCCCAGGCCTTAGAGAAAACTCAAGGCACATTGTTGAGCCACAGCCAGCCTGCAACTGACCGATCGTTTACTGGTAATATGAACAAGAAATAAATATTTGTTGGACGTCACTGAGCCTATTTGGGAACTATTTGTTATGCAGCAAAGCTGACACATGTAGGGCTCATTCTGCAATTATTCAATCTCAAACCAACCAACATTCACTTTGTAAGAATGGAGTAGGAGCGGGGTGCCTGGGTGGCTTAGTCGGTTAAGCGTCCGACTTTC
>NW_027542768.1:0-323 GCF_008692635.1 Crocuta crocuta
GGTGTTGCTTCTGCCCTGGTGACTTCCCTGGATGGAAGGGATAGCTGAGGCTCTCTCCTTATGGGGAACCCATTCCTAAGTCTGAGTAAACAACAGACGTGGGGCTCAGAAGAGGTGCATGGTTAAACGGTGTAGAAGTTAGAACATCACCCACCATGTCATTTCCTAACCCCAGATGGAGTGCCCAAAGGATAACCTGAGGCCCAACCGTAAGGACGCTGGTGCTTCAACTGGAAGACTAAGCCTGAGCAGCTTTCCCATCCACGCTCAACACAGCGCTCTGGGAGAACACTGCAGTGCTCAGGGATCAGTGCCAGGAGCCT
>NW_027542769.1:0-323 GCF_008692635.1 Crocuta crocuta
CTGTCATTGGCAACAACGTGGACGAACCTGGAGGGCATTATGCTAAGGGAAGTAAGCCAGACAGAGGAAGACGGTGCCACGTCCCTGTGGAATCGAAGACAGTGCAGACTCCGAAGCAGAGGTCAGGATGGCTGTTGCTGGGGGCTGTGGGTCGTGTTGGAGGAATGGGTGCTGTTGGTCTGAGGGCACAGACTTCCCGTCATAAGATGCGGACGTGCTGAGGGTCTAATGTACAGCATGGTGACTGTAGTTAAGAAGACCGTGTGGTGGGGGCGCCCCAGGTGCCTCAGTGAGTTAAGCATCTGACTCTGGGTTTCAGCTCA
>NW_027542770.1:0-323 GCF_008692635.1 Crocuta crocuta
AGATTAAAGAAGACAGATTTTTGCAGGGGCAGCGTCAGAGGGAACACAACAACATGGGAAAGACGACTATATGTAGGTATGTCCTCTAGAAGAATGTCATCACCAGAGTTCAACCCTCTGCTTGTGTCTCATTGTATGCTAGTCATCACTGACTAGACTTTTCAACAGTTTTCAGCTATAACCAAAAGTAACATCTATTCCCTACTTCTTTTCAAAAGATGCCCAGGGTTAAAATCACAACTGTTTCCTCTGCATGAAAGATATTTGTCCATGTGTCCCAACATTGTCTGAGCCTTTCTTTGAAATGTTGTTAAACATAAAAT
>NW_027542771.1:0-322 GCF_008692635.1 Crocuta crocuta
ACCCGCGAACCGTGAGATCATGACCTGAGCCAAAGTCGGATGCTCCATGCCTGAGCCTCCCAGGTGCCCCTATGGTGGTATTTTTTAAGCACAGGGTGGCAGCATGCCAAGGGGAGGCCTTGAGGTCAGACAGACCCAGGCTCCGTCCCCACTCCACTCTTCCTGTGTGACCTCTGTGAGATCATTAAACCTCTCTGGGCCAGGTTTCTTACCTATAAAAACAAGAATGAAAATACTTGGCTCATTGGCTGGCGGGATGCCCCAAGAGGCCATGCGGGGTGGACCCCTCCCCCCTTCCCTTCCCCCCTCCCCCCTTCCCTTC
>NW_027542772.1:0-323 GCF_008692635.1 Crocuta crocuta
TCACCACTGTTGTTTAATATAGTGCTGGAAGTCCTAGCATCAGCAGACAACAAAATGAAATAAAAATCATCAGAATTGGCAAAGGGGAAGTCAAACTTTCACTTTTTGCAGACAACATGATACTCTACACACAAAACCTGACAGACTCAACTAAAAGTCTGCTAGACTTGATACAGAAATTCAACAAAGTCCTAGGGTACAAAATCAGAAAGAGAAATCAAGAGAAGGATCCCATTTACAATTGCATCATGAACCATAAAATACCAGGAATAAACATGACCAAAGATGTAAAAGATCTATATGCTGAAAACTATAGAAAACTT
>NW_027542773.1:0-323 GCF_008692635.1 Crocuta crocuta
CCAAGTTTGGGGTTTCTGGGGGCCTGGCAATGCGCTGGGGAATTCACACACAGACACTTGCACTCTAGGCAACGGCAACTTTCCCTCCTCACATCTGTCCCATGGCATACCGGGCATTAACCCCGATAACATCAGCTGCTCAAATCCACAAGAGATCCCTTCTTCCGTCCCTCTCCTGCATTATGGGTAAGGAGAAGTGAGCTGCAGATGCAAAGTGTTGAAAAACGATTTTAAAAGTTAATTCCAGGAGCGCCTGGGTGGCTCGATTGGTCGGTTGAGTAACTGACTTCAGCTCAAGTCACAATCTCACAGTTTGTGAGTTC
>NW_027542774.1:0-323 GCF_008692635.1 Crocuta crocuta
ACAATTATTTCTTCTTTATTTGAAATTCGGATTTATCTGGGCATCTTGTATCTTACCTGGCAACCCTACCAGGCGGGGATGAAGTGGGTAACAGGGGCTATAAGGGGCAGAGGAGAGATCTGAGCACTCAGACTACAATTCCCGATTCATGAAATCCGACTACCAAAGCCTATAGGAAAAAAGTCTTCTTCAGTCAATGAGCAAACCAGTGTGCAGGGCCCGATGGGGAAGACGGTCTCCTTTCCTCCTACATTCAGCTTCCTGGCAGAAGCATCTCTCTGCTGGTTCCCCATGCTCTCCTGTCCCACTTTGCAGATGAACAG
>NW_027542775.1:0-323 GCF_008692635.1 Crocuta crocuta
AGAAACATCTGTAAAAAGAGCAGCTATCATATCCTACAATAAACATCAGACTTAAATGGTGAAATATCAGAAATGATTCCACTCAGTTCAGCAACAACAGGCCTCTGTTATAAAGTCTCCAAAATCTAGTACAGCTTATTTGGGCTTTCACAGATGTCTGTTAAATAACAAAGCTATTATTTAAGATCCTAACCAATGAAATGTAACAAGAAAAAAGAATGAGAAATATAGAAAAGAAGATAACGACTGTCCTTATCTGCAAAAAATGCCAAAATCTAAAAGTTAGAAAGTTCAGAGGTTGTTTTTTTTTCTTAAATAGTTTA
>NW_027542776.1:0-323 GCF_008692635.1 Crocuta crocuta
GTAGCCTACAATAACTAAGAAGTCAGGGCGACATTTCCTACAAGTTACATAGCAAAGTCGGGGGAAATACAAAAATTTCTCTTCTTTTCTCTGTTACCTCTCAAGATAGGCTCTTAGATTAACTCTGGAAGTAAATGTACTTTTCAAGGGGTATTGAGGTCCCAATCTTAGCAACATGTTTGCATTGTAAAACTAGAGGTTGGGTTTATCTAATCACTGGAGAGATCCATTTTCATTCCCTAGATTAGAGCAAGGACTCAAGTCCCGTTTATTTTCAAGGAAACCTTTTCAAGGGGGGCTGAGAAGACAGCTGCCTCCTTTCC
>NW_027542777.1:0-323 GCF_008692635.1 Crocuta crocuta
TTTAGTTTAACAAATATAAAGGCCAATAGTATAACTGGGAAAGACGGAAGGGACTGTGAAGACTGCCTTCACCCTGCTAAAGAACAGCAGTGGAGGAAAGTGGAACTGTCCTGTGGTTCGTATTTAAAATTTTCTAGTAGTGGGCACCTGGGTGGCTCAATCAGTTGAGCTTCCAACTTCCACTCACAGTTCCTGAGTTTGAGCCCCATATCAGGCTCACTGCTGTCAGCACCGAGCCCACTTCAGATCCTCTGTCCCCACCTCTCTCTGCTCCTCCCTCGTTCATACTTTCAAAAATAAATAATAAAATAAAATAAAAGTTT
>NW_027542778.1:0-323 GCF_008692635.1 Crocuta crocuta
ATACACTTTGATGCAGTCACTCGTGCACTCGGTCACTGTTCTGAAGCTCACAGTCTGCTAGGTAAAGGCAGAGAACTAACATTACAGGAAAACACAATAAAGCCTGTAATTAAGGAGTGAATAGTGGGCTGGGCCCTCTCAGGGAAGAGGAAACAAAAGAGAAAAATGGGACTCTCAGGGGTGAATAGGAGTTCACCAGGTGGAGATTGCTAGAGAAGGGGATGGGCACTAAAGACTCATGGAGAGCCTATGAAAGGATCTCTGATGAGGAGAATTTAATCTCTAACTTGTTCCTGATTCTTTTCCCCAAAGACAACTCAGGG
>NW_027542779.1:0-324 GCF_008692635.1 Crocuta crocuta
TATCTCTTTTCTGAGCTCCTTCTTTAGAGAGTCATGTGGTTCGTAAGTCCTCTGAGACTGAGCAGAACTGGCTGTCTGGGCTCCTTCCCTGTGTCCCGGGCCCTGCCTCTCACGAAGCAAGTTCTCCAGCTGCATTTTGCTGGCGCTATGTTCCTCCCCTTGAGCGCACCCCTTAGGAAAGGTGCTGGTTCATTTTCAACTAGAAGTTTCCTTGAATGTGGTCTCAGCTCTGCAGAGGGGGTGTGTGTGGGCGGGGGGGGGGGCTGTTCTGCAGCAGCGGGTGGCTTCTTGTGGGGAACACCTCCCGCCAGTGCTCACAGCTCC
>NW_027542780.1:0-323 GCF_008692635.1 Crocuta crocuta
CCAAAGTCAGACGCTTAACCAACTGAGCCACCCAGGCGCCCTGACAATCCAGATTTTTACATTTTGTATAATATACATAAAGTAAGCTTCCTCTACAATTATAAGCCCTTGGAGACTCTG
Source organism: Crocuta crocuta (assembly GCF_008692635.1). Lineage (NCBI taxonomy): Eukaryota > Metazoa > Chordata > Mammalia > Carnivora > Hyaenidae > Crocuta > Crocuta crocuta. The sequence goes on from NW_027542780.1 coordinate 121, forward strand.
TTATCAGCATTATTAATTTGAAGTCATGGCTTGTTCCCTGGTGAGCCTTCTTCATCTCTTCCTCATCTGAAGACTCACTTGCTGCATATTTCCCTGGACCCAGAGTGCCCAGCACACAATGCACCCCCATCTGGCTTTTAGTTCATACCTTCCCCGCCCCCTTCCATGTCAGCTGGCTGTGCAGGTGCAGAGAGAAGGGGAGA
>NW_027542781.1:0-324 GCF_008692635.1 Crocuta crocuta
AAAACAGATGAACAAAAGGGAAGGGAAGCAAAAAGAATATAAAAAGAGTGAGAAGGACAAACCATAAAAGACTCTGAAATACATAGAAGAAGCTGAAGGTTGCTGAAGGGGTTGTGGGTGGGGAGATGGGCTAAATGGGCAAGGAGCATTGAGGAGGACATGTGTTGGGATTAGCCCCCGGTGTTATATGTAGGGAATGAATACCTGGGTTCTACTTCTGAAGTCATTACTGCACTGTATGCTAGCTAACTTGGATGTAAATTAAAAAACAAAAGAAACTCCTTCCCTCCCTGTACTACCCCCAACACTGAGAATGTCATGCTA
>NW_027542782.1:0-324 GCF_008692635.1 Crocuta crocuta
ACCTAGAGCCAGACATCCTGGAATGTGAAGTCAAGTGGGCCTTAGAAAGCATCACTACGAACAAAGCTAGTGGAGGTGATGGAATTCCAGTTGAGCTATTTCAAATCCTGAAAGATGATGCTGTGAAAGTGCTGCACTCAATATGCCAGCAAATTTGGAAAACTCAGCAGTGGCCACAGGACTGGAAAAGGTCAGTTTTCATTCCAATCCCAAAGAAAGGCAATGCCAAAGAATGCTCAAACTACCACACAATTGCACTCATCTCACACGCTAGTAAAGTAATGCTCAAAATTCTCCAAGCCAGGCTTCAGCAATATGTGAACC
>NW_027542783.1:0-324 GCF_008692635.1 Crocuta crocuta
GTTCCTGCATCCTGAGATCCCCAGAGAATGAGGGAAGAGGGAGACAATTGAGACTAGTGCTAAAAGGGTTTTCGAGCTCAGAATGGCCCAAGGTGCCAGGTCCTAGGTCCTCCCAGTGAACCCAAGCCTGACCACCAGCCCATCCTAGGCGACCAAAAGGATGGCGGGTAAAGAAAAGCCCACCCCACTAGAGCCTGACACAGCTCCGTCAAGAAGAAAAGCAGTCGGACTGAGCACCAGGTAGCCTGAGCACTGGGGAGGTGCACCGGGAGGTGCGAGACCACACAGCTTAGCACATATGAAGGCAACCTGGAAAAGCATTCC
>NW_027542784.1:0-324 GCF_008692635.1 Crocuta crocuta
AGTATCTCAAATTTTAAAAAGCATTTGCTTTGAAATATCTCTTCATTTAGTTTTACCTACCTACTCATTTCATGTTTTATTTTAAAAGACTAAAATATATTTTGGAATAGTTAGTCAAAATCTAATGGCCTGTTCCTGGTTGTGGATATGAAACCCTATTTTATTCAAATTTATTTGACAACATTAAAATCCTCATTAAGTAGAAGGACATGCAAATTTTTACTACCTAAATACATCAATTTTTAAATGATTCATCTGCCATCAAAAAAGAACAAAGAATAAATGCCCTGTACATTTTTCTTTCCTACCTTGTTTTATTGTTAA
>NW_027542785.1:0-324 GCF_008692635.1 Crocuta crocuta
TGAGTTCCTAAACTTTAGATTATTAGAACCATGTCAATATCTACAGCCTCAATATATGTCCCTGTTCCTCTTTATCACCAGGCACAAGTCACCCTCCTTTTTCCTAAAATGTGATACTCTCCACCATAAGTCATTTGTACTTGTAAAATCTCAGAAACTGTGTTCTCCAGACCTTGCCCTGACTGGTTTCTAATTCCTAATCTCCGGGTTTAAATGTTGTCTTCACTAAAACTTCATTATCTTTCAACTTAAATCAAGTAATCCTTCTCTATAATAATTTGTCACCAGGAAATTTGTTTTTTATTGGTTATAATCACAATATAT
>NW_027542786.1:0-324 GCF_008692635.1 Crocuta crocuta
ATCTTGATGAAAACTGACAGGCTGTCCTGGAAATCACTGGGATGTAACTATCCAGGATTTAAAGGAAATTGTAGACAATATATTCATAGCCCTGAAGGCATGTGGGGATAGAATAAATGCTGAGCTAGATGAACAGACTTGAAATAAAGATCAGATGATAAGATAGTAGATAGATCAAGTATGGATAGATAATAGATAGATGATAGATTAGATAGAGAGATTGATTGATATTTACATGTTATTTTAAAAATCCCTTGAGGGTTCTGGAGGCAAGATGGTGGAGAAGGAGGGAGCACCGCACATTTCGCCTGCACCCATCTCTCA
>NW_027542787.1:0-324 GCF_008692635.1 Crocuta crocuta
CATCTGGTCCCCAACGCCTGCAACCAGGCGTGGGTATCCCAAAGGGACTGCAGAAGGGACTCTGGCCACGCCCCTTGCCCTTTGGCACCCTTTCTTCTGCCCATTCCCGGCCAGTCCGTTCTCTGTCACACATTCCAGCCAGGAGTCACCTGCATCAGGCTGAACACTGCATGGTTTCCCTTGGAAGAGACGCTAGTTAGGAGGCACCTCCAAAGTATGTATGTTCACAGGGGCACACAGTGAACACGCTGCACTATATGGGCAATTGACTAAAGTTCCCCAGGCCAGCTCCTGTGCCCTGACCGGGCACCACCCCGTCATGCA
>NW_027542788.1:0-323 GCF_008692635.1 Crocuta crocuta
GTGGAAACTAATTTGACAATAAACTATTAAAAAAAAAAAGAATTGAAGAAAAACACAGAAAAACTTAAGAATTAAGTAAGTGAGACGGGAGGGGCAAGATGGCGGAGAAGTAAGGAGCTCTGTACTTGCACCCACGCCCATACATCACAAGGAAAAGATCTGAAGTCATTGGAAACCTTACGAAACCTGACAGATTGGGAGAAAAGGATGCAGAATCCACCAAAAAAGCCTTGTAACGGCTACCTCAAGAACAAGCCAGAGTACACAAGGTGGAGAGTTCCAGATATCACTACGAATAGGAAAATAAAATAACCAAGGTCCCA
>NW_027542789.1:0-324 GCF_008692635.1 Crocuta crocuta
GCCGGGCAAATGCCCAGCGGTGCACAAACACGGATTCTTGTGCGAAAGGACAGAGGAGGTATTCCCTTCCTTGGGGATGGAGGTTCGGGAAAACGGTGCTTCTCCCCAGGGACTTGAGGAACTTCTGCCAGTATCTCTTTGTTCACGGACGGAAAGACAAAGAAAGAAAAAGACGAGAAAGGACAAAACTCAACATGCCTCTGATCCCACGTGTCAAAGTAAACAAGCTGTAAAGAGAGTAGCTGGAGGTGTCCAGCCTTAACGTGAGCACGGGCAGGCTCACTGGGCTGCGCCGAGAGGATCACAAGGTTGTAGGCAGCGGCA
>NW_027542790.1:0-324 GCF_008692635.1 Crocuta crocuta
AAATATGTGCAATTTATTATTTTCTTAGTTTCCTTCAACAAAGCTACTAAGGAAGATGAGAAACTGAACTAAAGAACCTTGTCTCCAAGGACGCTGGAGCCAGAGCAGTCCTTGCTGGTTATTTGTTTTTGCCAAATAAAATTACTCCAAAGATTCATCAGGGACCTTTCAGGGTAAATCACCAAGGACATTTTGATTATTCATTTATTTGCAGGTAGAGCAAACCAAAAGAAAAAAAAAAGAAAACAAGTCAAGTGTCGGAGGCCGAGCCGGCTAGACAGTCCAGGGGTCCCTGAAGGATGGACGGTGTCGGCGAGAGAGAGG
>NW_027542791.1:0-324 GCF_008692635.1 Crocuta crocuta
CCCCCCCACCCTCCCACACATGTGCTCCTCTGGCTGAGATCGCCTGCTGCCCCTACACCTCTCCTTGGCCCTTTCCTAGGCATTTCTGCCTGGATCGGGGACCTTTGCCTCTTGGTGTTACGTCCCACTAACGGGTGGTGTTGGATCAGGCAGCCTCCGTGCTCGTCTCTGGTGGCCCCGAGGGGACTGTACAAGGAAGCCACTACTCTCTGTGTGTGCCTCATAGTGTCTGTCCACTCTGGAATGATAAAGAGCCCTCCTCCTGGACACATGCTGACTCTCTTCTGACTTGTCACCTAATCGGGTAGTCACCTCTGTAAGGCC
>NW_027542792.1:0-324 GCF_008692635.1 Crocuta crocuta
ACCTCAGTGGTCACTCGCCAGTCCATCACAGATTCTCTGTCACTTGCACTGAAGCCGTCAGCACGTCGGCAAACATGACCTCCCAGCCGATTTTGGAATTGGCTGGAACCAGCATGGGCTCGGCTCCCCATTTCCAGGCTTTCACCTCCCGGACCCTCCCAGGATCCACTGTCAGTGAAGTCCTCCTTAAGCAGGAAAATTCAGTGTGCAAAGGTCCAGTCTCTACCACTCCGCTGCATTTATCATCAGGAGCCCTACACCCTTTTCCGCACCTGTCCTTGAGCCCAGGAGCCATCCCTCAGTCACAGTTGGGAGTCCATGACG
>NW_027542793.1:0-324 GCF_008692635.1 Crocuta crocuta
CTTCTTTTTATATTTTCCATCTCTCTGTTAAAGTTCTTACTGAGTTCATCCACTCTTGTCTCCAGTCTGGCATTTTTATGAACATGACTTTGAACTCATTATCACGTAGATTGGTTATATTCATTTCACTTACAATTTTTTTCTAAGCTTTTGTCGTGTTCTTTTCTTTGTAATATATTCCACTGTCTCCTCATTTTGTTGGGCTTTCTGTGTTTGCTCCTATAAATCCCATGGTACAACTCTTGCTATTTGAAGGAGTGGTTTTGGTTAAAGGAATGCTTGTGTGTATTTTCATCCCTTATGTAGAGTGTGTGTGCCCGGTAA
>NW_027542794.1:0-324 GCF_008692635.1 Crocuta crocuta
TAATATGATTAATATAATTTATATATTTAATATAAACATAATTTATATATAATTTCTAGTAATATGATTAATGTAATAAATATAATTTATATAATAATAAATTTAAATAATTTATATATTTATATATAAATATAATTTTATATAATATAACACATATAATATAATATATAATATAATTTATGATTTATATAATAATAAATTTAAACAATTTATACATTTAATACAAATATAATTATATATGATATAATTTCTAGTAATGTGATTAATAAATAAATATAATTTATATATATAGTATGATTTATAGTAATTTGATTAATATAATAC
>NW_027542795.1:0-324 GCF_008692635.1 Crocuta crocuta
GTGGAGTGTGGTGAGTTGCTTATAGAGTTTGGATACGAGCCCCTTTATCCGATATGTCATTTTGCAGCTCTCTGTTCCATTCCGTCGGGGGCCTGTTCGTTTTGTTGATGGTTTCCTTGGCCGCGAACAAGACGTTTTCTACATTCCATTTGAGGAAGCCCCACTCTGACTCAGTGAGTTGGACGGAAACAAGAATTCCAATGAGAATTCTGGCTGCCCCTCAATGCGTCTGTTTGTAATAGACGATGTCAGCTAATAGATTCATGTCCTCTCACACAGTTTCCACATTCACGACAAAGCCAAAAACACTTGGTCATAATGGTC
>NW_027542796.1:0-324 GCF_008692635.1 Crocuta crocuta
TGTGAGTTATTAAAACATTATGAGTAGAATGTGCTTTATATTTGCCTACCCTTTCAGAGATTTCAGATCATTTTCAGGAACATTTTCATACTTGCTGCTCATCTCAGTCCTGAGAGAGAGATGCAGGGAAAGAAATGCAAAGAGAGATGGACAGAGAAGTGGTTTGTCGGGGGAAGGACTTCAGATCTCAGGGCTGTTTGGTGGTTCGCTCAGACCCAGTATTCCAAGGCCCAGGGGCTGGTGTCCAGCACTCTCTCAATCACTCAAGGTTGCGGTTTCAAAATCATCAACACCTATTGTGGTTGTTTGGTGTCATTTTTTTTT
>NW_027542797.1:0-324 GCF_008692635.1 Crocuta crocuta
TAAGTTAAGTAGATTTAAGTATGACAGAAGTTTATAAATGAGCTTTTCCACTATGATTATGTTTTATATGCTTAGTTAAAATTAGTTTCCCAAATCTTTTTGGGACATCTCAGCCTACATAATCATGTGAGGCACTTTTGTATGATAAATCTTTGAGTTTGGTTAGAAATTTGACAAAATTTAGGGAGGATTTTTGTTCACAGATGAAAGGAATAGCCTGAGGCATAGCAGAGGCTGGAGAGTGAGAGACAGATAGCTATGGGAAGTTGGGGGTGGTCGCTAATAACAGCTACATTTATTGACCGCTTAGGAAATGTCAAGCAC
>NW_027542798.1:0-324 GCF_008692635.1 Crocuta crocuta
GTCCACAAAGTAGGTGTTTCCAACCCTGGTGTTTGTGGCCATCTCTCTACCTGCCAGCCCATCCTTCTGGTCTTGATCCAATAGCCCCCTGTCCTCTACCCCTCCATCCACACATCATCCCCCCCTGCATCACACATCCAGGATCCACGTGGGCAGCCACACACGGACCACCCGTCCCTAATCCGTCCATGAGCTCCTGCCCACCTGCCTGCCTCTCTACCAGCCCATTCATATACCTTTCATATACACCCCAGTCTGTGTATGCACCCCACATCCGTGCATCCTCCCTGCCCACAGGATCACCCTCTCATTCACTCTCCACCC
>NW_027542799.1:0-324 GCF_008692635.1 Crocuta crocuta
GTTACCCAACTCTGTATTCTAGATGGGGGAGTGGAAGGGGAAGCAATGTTTTTGAAAGACCAAAGAAGACCAAGACAGTCCAAGTTATTGACAAGGCAAATCATCATTTCATCACCCCATTTTTACTGGTATTCTCACCAAGAACATTTTCACACCTACACAATTCAGTGGTGACCATTTCATTAATGTGTATGCTCTGTGATCCAACCCAACTCGTTTTCCAACTGCCATTCAGATAGAGATAAAAAAGCTTGGTCTTCTTTGGTCTTTCAAAAACACTGCTTCCCCTTCCACTCCCCCATCTAGAATACAGAGTTGGGTAAC
>NW_027542800.1:0-325 GCF_008692635.1 Crocuta crocuta
AAAAAAAGAAGGAGATACAGAAAAGTTGTAAAAAGAATAGAGCAAAAATGCCTGATTAAACAACCAGAACAGAGAAAAGAAAGAGAAAAAATATACACATCTAGTAAGAGTTGACCAAAAATCAAGTCAGAAACTATGAGCTTGATTCCAAAGGGAAGAAAAGAAAAAAGAAAAAAAGAAGAGGGTAGAAAGAAAAAGAAGGGAAAAGAGAAGAGAAGAAAAGAATAGAGGATAAAAAGCAAAAACCAAAAAATAATAAAACTAAATAGACTAACAAAGGAAACCGCAGGACAGGTGTCTGCTGGTGCCACCACTGGTGGCTGCC
>NW_027542801.1:0-325 GCF_008692635.1 Crocuta crocuta
TCTCATCTGCAGTTTCAATCAATTGAAAATGATGGGGCTCTATTCTATGAAAAACAGTACGATTTTAAGACCTGGCTTCATATTAGGATCCTAGGTCCACTCTCAAGCATATTAGGCAAATTAACTAATCTCTCTGGATTCCATTTTATCAATCAATATAGCATGCTGATTGCTTACTTATAGGTCATTTAATAAACCATACATTTATTCTATAATTGGTTTGTATAGCATCACGTAGGAAAAAAGTAATCCTGTAATCTAAAATGTCTTGAATGATCTGAAGTGTTTTCACTGAAATGTTTTAACACAGTGCCATTAAGTAATA
>NW_027542802.1:0-325 GCF_008692635.1 Crocuta crocuta
TTTCATACCAAATATTTTTGAAGATCACAACATGAACTCGAAAGGCAACGGGGGTCGTTTCTGAGTTTTAGAACGCCCAGTTCTTAAGCACTTGCCTTGATACTGGCTAGGTAGAGCACTTTTCCAACTTACTTGTGCAACACCACCTGGAGGTAGAGAAACTGTCTCATACTGACAGCATACATACACACGTACAATTACACAAAAGGATGCAAGCAAAATCTCAAAGGCCCAACTTCCTAATATCTCCCTTTTACAAAACACAGCTAATTTTGAGATGGTATTACACTTTATGGATCCATTAATCGGTCATGTTTCTCAAGAG
>NW_027542803.1:0-325 GCF_008692635.1 Crocuta crocuta
TCAATAGATTTAGGGAATTTCCAGAATAAGTTAAGCAAGAGATCCCATTAACAAATGGGAAAGATGGAGTCACAAGGCCTGTAGGAATGGGGCTAGGAGAGTGATGGATTCTAGGGCAAGATCAAAGCACATGAATAAGATGTGAACTATTTAAATGAAGGTGGAAATGGGCATTGAGAAGTTCTGAAGTAAGTCTTTCTTTCAGAGACAGAGGATAGAAATTTAAAAGAAAATCTAGGGAATGGGGTACATAATGGGCTCCATGTTTGTGTCCCTTGCCAAATTTATATGTTGAAGCCATAACCCACCATGTGACTTAGAAAGG
>NW_027542804.1:0-325 GCF_008692635.1 Crocuta crocuta
GTTGATTATAAAAGACCCGTGGAGCCCTTTCTCCCTTTCTTCTTCCTCTTCCCTAACATTTCAGTTCACAGTCATAGAAAGAGAAGCAGGGAGCTGTGGTGGTTCAGAGTGAGGTGTTGGAGTTTAGATAGAATGGGGAAGGCATTAAGTGTGGGACAGTCACCCTGCACAGTGTTGGAGCTCAAGTGAAAGGGTCCCTGAAAAGTGAATGATGTAGAATAATGAAGTACCGCAGACTGAATAGGGTGGGAAGGCATCTGCACAGGGGAAGAGTAGCCCAGCATGGGTTTTCAGAACCTGCGGGGTGGGGGGCAGGGGGGTGGGG
>NW_027542805.1:0-325 GCF_008692635.1 Crocuta crocuta
CAACCAAGGAAGTGTCGGGCGAAAACCATCAGTCTTCTGAGAGCACGTCAGACCTATCCACCTATCCAGGAAGGAGATGCGAGGTGGTGAGCCTTCAGGCGTGTCATCAAGAAAAGAAGTGTCCGGTGAAAAGTATCAGCCTGTTGGCAGGAAAGAGGAACAGGCTAAGGAGCCTTCAGGCATCTCATCAGGGAGCTCTTTCCCCCCTGTATCTGCCAGCAGTGGGCCCTGCAAATGGAAAAGATCCCTGCCACCTTCTCTGCCGCTGCCACCACCACAGCAGTTGTGGGGCCACGGTGAGTTGCCCCCACCTCCTAAGCTTCCT
>NW_027542806.1:0-325 GCF_008692635.1 Crocuta crocuta
GCGGTGCTGCTCTGTGGGTTTGGTGCACAGAGGGTGTCACTTCCCCTCCACCCCGGGTTGGCCTGCACCTTCCTGGTCCTTTTTGCTCACGTCACCCTCTGCCTCACCAACTGCCTTTCCTCTTTCTCCTCTCCCATCCCTGCTCAGACATGGACCCTTCACCAAACCCTCTGCTTCCTCCCACATCCGTAAGATCCTCACACTATACTCTCCATTTCATGGGTTCCTAAATTTTTGTCCTTTATGGCAGGAGTCCCTAGAATCCCAATTTTTCACCTCGCTCTCCTGCTCTGCTGCAGGGCCTCCCACCCACTGACCCAGCGGG
>NW_027542807.1:0-325 GCF_008692635.1 Crocuta crocuta
AAGAATTCCAAGCTTACTTTAAGTCAAAATTTTGAGAGAGAGAAAGAAAGAGAGAGAAAGGAGAGAGAGACAGAAGAAGGAGGAGGAAGAGGAGGAAGAGGAGGGGGAAGAGAAATGGGCATTTATGCATATACTCAAGGAACCATGAGTAGACGTTTTGGCAACAGTGGAGACTTGGTTAAAAAGTCAGTAACATTAAACAGACAGATACAGACCATGCTGTGCAAGACTCTGAACTTTGCCTCGCACGTGAGAGGGACAAATAGGAGCTTGAGAACAGGGTGGTGGCATATCTAAAGTGGCATGTGGGAGAGATTCAAGGGGG
>NW_027542808.1:0-324 GCF_008692635.1 Crocuta crocuta
CCCCCATTCTATGTACTGTACCACCCTGATGGCCACCACCTATACGGTCTTCACTCTTTCTCAGCCCGATCATTTTTAGCCTCAGGAGTAAGGAGTTCAAGAACGCCATAACGAAAAGCTCATCGTTTCATATGTATGTTAGCCCTCTGGATGTATTCTTTGGAAAATTTTCTTCTCAGCCTTCCACCTATTTCTTAATTGGGTTGTTTGTGTTTTGGTAATGAGGTTGATAGATTTTTAAACTTTTTAATATGTATTTATTTTATTTTTTTTAAATACTTTTATTTATTGCTAGGAGAGAGAGAGACAGCATGAGCAGGGGAG
>NW_027542809.1:0-325 GCF_008692635.1 Crocuta crocuta
CTAGATATTTAGCATTTATCCAGCACAAATGTATTAGTATATTATTAGCAAAGAACATAGTGTGATGATATGTGTGTAGAACAACACAATATATCTAAATTTTGGTTAAGAGGTTGATTCAGATAAGATAGATAGAAGAGGTAGAAGCACTGAGGTGCAACTATATTCTGATGAATTTACTCCAAGTTACTTCCTCCTAACCAACATTTGGTTGCATAGAGGGTCACATAAATGCATCTTGGGTATTAGAATTTAAAGACAGCCAATATTGTAAATTCCACCTTTGGAAGGAGATGCAATTGGTCTACTCTAGTTGTTCATGGTT
>NW_027542810.1:0-325 GCF_008692635.1 Crocuta crocuta
TGACCTGAGCCAACGTCAGACGCTTAACTGACTGAGCCACCCAGGGATTCTTTTTTAAGTTTACTCACCTTTAATATTGCTTCTCCAGAGTATGACTGGCACATGCCTGAGATTGAGTGAGGGAAAGTGAACCAGCAAGGAGCTTCCTGACCCCCTTGGTGCCCTTCCATGGTGCTGGGAAGCCTTGTCACATTCTATTCCAGTTGCCTTTGGGACAGAAAGCCCTTCTCATCACAAACCCATGGATATCTGCTCTGGATATAGACAGCTGGGAGCCTACCAGTCCTTAGTCCTGATTTAGTCACGACTGCTAGAAAGCACCAGA
>NW_027542811.1:0-325 GCF_008692635.1 Crocuta crocuta
TGTGGATTGTTGAAGAGACTACCCTTGGCCCGTGTGTAGTCTTGATGAGGATGCCATAGATGTGAGAGGGCCCGTTATTCTTGTCCATGGTCTATCCCCCTATTCAATGATCCCAGTGCCATAGTGTTTGCTTTCTGTAGGTTTCTACTGAGATTTCCTGTCTGCACGATGGAGCCACCACCTTGTTCCTCATTCTCAAGGATATTTTGACTGTGTGGGTGACTTTGTGCTTCCAAATGTATTTTTAGATTTTCGATTTCTGGGGAATGACATTGTGACATTGGATAGGTGTGTCATTGAACCTGTGATCACTTATTCTAGGAAG
>NW_027542812.1:0-325 GCF_008692635.1 Crocuta crocuta
GTGCTGACTGCAGCATTCAGTCACCATCTTCTTTCATTACCTTAGTCTTGCTTGAAAACCCACGCACGGAGGTAGGAGGTAAGTGTTGGATACTCAACTCTGTGGACGAACACCGTGGGGAAGCCATCTTTCAACCAACGTCTCGTTTCACTATGTTAGTAGTGTTGAAATACACATGGGGAAACCAATGATGGAAGTGCAGTATGCTCAGCTCTGAGAAGCAACAGGGTGAGGAATGCAACATTGAGTTACCATTTGGTTTCACAGAGTTAGTCATGTGGAAAACACACGCATGGAGTTAGGAGCAAAGTGTGATACCATCACC
>NW_027542813.1:0-325 GCF_008692635.1 Crocuta crocuta
CAGTGACACCAAGACCTTCACCTGCAGTGTGGCCCACACGGCCAGCAACACCAAGGTGGAAAAGAAAGGTAAGAGGGTGTCCACTTGGAGACAGGCCAGGTCAGCTGCGCCACCTGGACTCCAGGGCACAAAGGACGAGGGCCGCTGGGCCTGGCTGCCTGCTCCAGCGTGAGTGCAGGCTGCACACCCCCACCACACCCCAACTCCACTGGCAGGCACCAGTCTGGGGAACCCCAGTACCTGGCCCTGACCTAAGCCCGCCTCAAGAGCTGTCCCCCCATTGACCCCACTAACCCCCAGTCTGGTCTCTCTGCAGTGCCCAAAA
>NW_027542814.1:0-325 GCF_008692635.1 Crocuta crocuta
CAGGTAGCTTTTGCTGATTCATCACCTATTACTTCTCCCTTGGGCGCAGGCGCCAGCACCCAGCCAGGCTTTGCTGCCACCCTAGCTAGATTCCCCTGTGGCACAGCCCCTGGATCGCTCCTGTTGCCTCGGTGCATATGACTGTGACCAGCTGGAGACAACACCAGGTGAGAAGGGCTGGGTACCCAAACTCAGGTACCCGAAATGTCTGAAGACCAAGGACAGGGTGTTGAAAGAACATGGGGGAGTACAGAGTTGATGCGCTATGGGATGTAAGGGGCTCCCAGCAGCCAGCCGTGTGCTCCAGATTCCCCGGGTGAACACT
>NW_027542815.1:0-325 GCF_008692635.1 Crocuta crocuta
CATTTTCTGAAGGGACTGTCTTTTTTACATTGGATATTCTTTCCTGTTTTGTCAAAAATTAATTGACCATACACTTGCGGGTCCATTTCTGGGTTCTCTATTCTGTGCCATTGACCTATGGGTCTGTTTTTGTGCCAGTGCTATACTGTCTTGATAATTACAGCTTTGTTATACAGCTTGACATCTGGAGTTGTGACACTTCCAGCTTTGGTTTTCTTTTTCTGCATTGTGGTGGGTGTTTGGGGTCTTTTTGGTTCCATACAAATTTTAGGATGGATTCTTCTAGTTCTGTGAAGAATGCTGGTGTTATTTTGATAGAGATTGC
>NW_027542816.1:0-325 GCF_008692635.1 Crocuta crocuta
AACCATAAAGGACAGACTCTGGCATGGATGTTGTGATATTCAAACCCTCTGTCCCTTGGTATTCTTTGTAAAATGGGAAGGATGCCCACCTGCCAGGGTTTTTGTGAGGATTAAGTACAGGTCCTCTACACCAGCTGCCTGGCACCATACCCGCTGCAGGGAAGGGGCACACCTGAGGTTCAAGTGAAAAGCACCTGAATGTGTGCTATTTCCTAGTGCCTCCTAACCCTCTCTTTCGGCTTCTCCTTGAAAGAAAAGCTGCTTTGGGGATTAAGGACTTGTCATTGGCATATTGTTCTCTATGGCGAAAGTTCCTGATTCCAAA
>NW_027542817.1:0-325 GCF_008692635.1 Crocuta crocuta
AAAAAAAAAAAAAGGAGAAAACACATCATCCTTTTAAAAACAGAAAGCTATGTTTGAAATACTACTCAGAAATTCTTCTTTGCATTTACTCTTCCTTGAAGTTATTATACTAAAAAGATAAAAAAGGACCTGTGAAAGTGCTATCTCATATCTCATCCTTCTACTAGTTTGGAAATACATTAAAATATTTAGCTTCTTCAACTTTAACTTCTGGTTCCCATCCTATTTTACAGAACAAGGAAGTCCTCCTGCTGCAGAGAGTTAACAATTCATAATCTCTCTGTTTCTGGACTTCTCTCTTGTCCTACTTTTTGATTTCCTCTCA
>NW_027542818.1:0-325 GCF_008692635.1 Crocuta crocuta
TTACATTAGCATAATTATCACAAAGTCTTTATTAATCAAGATGACACCAAGCTGGGTCTTATAAAAGCTTTTATTAATTTGCTTTGGGTCAATATCCTCTCACCATCTTAGGAAACTTACATTATTGTTCCTTCTCCCTCTTGGATATTCAAACCAACCATCTCAATCATTTCTAGCATTCATAATGTTCAAGCCTCTTACATATTAAAATCAACAAGTATAAACTTACGTAGATCCTATATTCCTCTTTGATCTCTTTCCTTTCTTAGCCAAATCTCTTAGAGAAGTCATCTATAACTTATCTCCATGTGTGCATCATTCATCT
>NW_027542819.1:0-326 GCF_008692635.1 Crocuta crocuta
GCACTGGGTGTTGTATGTAAGTGATGAATCACAGGAATCTATTCCCAAAGTCAAGGGCACAGTGTATACACTGTATGTTAGCACAGGATTCACTTTCTTAAGCTTGCTGGTGATCCTTTGCTCTTCAGGCTGCGGGAGGGTGATGCACACGTGTCCTTTTTTATTCCTTAAACTGCGTGTGTGTGTGTTTAAATAGATTTAACTGTAGATGTGTTTAACAGCCACTTCGGCACGTGTTAAGCATTCCATTATAAAAACATTTAAGTGCTCATTTTAAATCTTTTTTTTTTTTTTTTTGGTGCTTATTTTAAATCTTTATGGAGACA